>NW_005054502.1:248231-261330 GCF_000277835.1 Geospiza fortis | reverse complement strand
TTTGCTGCCACAGGAAACACCCAGCTCCTTCTGATCACACTTACCTCAAACAATTCCTCTGAGCTTCCTGGGTTTCTTTCAGAGGTACCCACCAAATTATACAGCTTGCTATAATTTTAGCTTTGCTTACACTGAAATACCACTCCAGACTATCTAGGGAGCCCTGCTCTGTGTTGTCTGCTGGAAGGGAAGCGTGGGAGCCTCAGGATCTGTGCCAGTCTGTGTGATGTGCAGAGCTTTACATGTCCTACACTGCTGAGCATGCACCACGCTGGAGACACCCACCAGGGAGGTTTGACAGGACTTCCAGCAAGCACTGCTCTTTGGCAGCCAGTGTTTTTGGTGTATGATGGTTTTTTGGGGGTTTTTAATGTGAACAGCTCAATTTAGAGGGGAGCAGCAGTGGATGTTGGGAATGCTGTCAAGATCACTGTGGATACAGCAGTGCTGGGTTGAGTGCTGTTCAACTTTTACTTTATCATCGCTCACTTCTGTTTCCTGTATTGTCTTTAAATTTTATCATCTCTCATCTGGTGAAAAAGCAGTATTTGAATTTCAGAGCTCAGCTGGTGCTCTGTCCTGTGGGAATAAGAGCTCAGCTTCTCCTCCCTCAAAGCACAGTCTCAGATCTCTGTTTCCTTTAAGTGCTGTCCCAGCTTTCAGCTGTCGAGTGCCTGTTTGCTTTGGACTGGTGTGTGAGGTGGATGGTGAGTCCTGCTGCCTTCAGATTCTAGGAATTGTCCTAGGAGGATGAGGCACTGTGGGATAGGATGTTTTTCATCCTATAAATTGTGTTGTCTGGGTAAGACTTTTGGGTTTTAATTAACGTTTTTAGAAACTTGCATGATGAATCAAACAAGCCATTTTCAAACAAGAACTCAGCCATTATATCATTCCTTAGACAAAATTTCTTCACTAGAGGGAAAATGGCCTGAAGATGTACATTTGAAAAGTCATTTGTAAGGAAAGAGAAGTAACCTCTGAGTAAAATGCATGGCAATTATATCACTAAGTCAGGTCAGTTGCTTGGAAGCAGCTTTGGGGAGGGCTTCATTATTTTATCCCATCTAATGTATTTTTTATAATAATGTAAGTTGGTGACATTTTGTCTCTGCAGTATCTTGCAGAATGGTTTTAAAGTGAAAGAGGACAGCCTTAGATTAGATGCTAGGGAGAAATTCTTCCCTAGAAGTGTCCAAGGCTAAGCTGGACAGGGATTGGAGCAATGTGGGATTGTGGAGGGTGTCCCTGCCCCTGGCAGGGGGTTGGAATGAGATGGTCTCAAACCATTCTGTGATTCTATGATTCTAAAGAGGCATTAAACATTTCAATATCATTGTTTTGTCACTGCATTAAAACCTAGAGGAGAAGATCCAAGCCCCAGATATCACAGTTCAGTTGCATTTCTAACACCTGCTTCCTCAGAGAATCACTGTCAAATTCATACAGACACTGTGTAAATATTTATTTATTTATGCACTGAAATTGCCACCTAAAACTGAAGTGTGAAGATGGTTACTGTGTTCAGCGTGGCTGAGGCTGAAGTAGCAGATGAAAGAGGAGGAATCACCTAATTATTGCCTAATTCTAAGCCCTGGTGTTCAAGTGGGAAGTACTACTGTAATTAAAGTGTAGAAGAAGCAGTGCAACTTTCCTGTTTTCAAAATGTTCAGCTTGACACACAACGTGGAAAACGGAGGAACTTCTTTAAGCTTTCAAGCTAATCAGTGCTGAGGAGCTATTTTCTTCCTAATACCATCTGCAAGTCTCCATCAATACTGTGCAAGTGTTGATTGTGTGTTACAATACTTCATTTTAATTAGGCTCCATAGGAGACAGTTAAAGAGCTGATGGGGGAAGATATTGCAGCAGTAAATATTATGGCACATTTGGAAATGGAGAGGGGAAGAAGAACGTGTTGGCTCCAGTGTTGACATAAGTGACGCTCTGCACTCGGGGACACACTTGTCACTGCTGGGGACTGCAGGTGCTCAGTGATCTATTGCATTTCAGTCTGGCAAACCTTCCTCAGGGGGCTGGTTTGTCACTGCAACACCCCGTGTGGAGGTGCAGCAGCCGTGGCTGTGTGAATCAGCAATTGCTGGGTCACCCTGGCAGGGGAGGGACGGCCATGGCAGGTGAACAATGGCGCTCGAAGGTGAAAAATGGCCATGGCAGGGGAGGGATGGCCATGGCAGGGGAGGGATGGCCATGGCAGGGGAGGGATGGCCATGGCAGGGGAGGGATGGCCATGGCAGGGGAGGGATGGCCATGGCAGGGGAGGGATGGCCATGGCAGGGGAGGGATGGCCATGGCAGGGGAGGGATGGCCATGGCAGGGGAGGGATGGCCATGGCAGGGGAGGGATGGCCATGGCAGGGGAGGGATGGCCATGGCAGGGGAGGGATGGCCATGGCAGGGGAGGGATGGCCATGGCAGGGGAGGGATGGCCATGGCAGGGGAGGGATGGCCATGGCAGGGGAGGGATGGCCATGGCAGGGGAGAGATGGTCCTGGCAAATAAGGGATGGCCATGACAGGTAAGGGGTGGGCATGGCAGGGGGCTGATGGCACTGGCATGTGAGATGTGGCTATGCCAGGGGGCTGGTGGCCATTGCAGGGGATGGATGGCCCTGGCAGGGGAGGGAGGACCATGGCAGGTGAACAATGGCCATAGTAGATGGCTGATGGCCCTGGCAGATGAGTGGTGGCCATGGCAGATGTCTGATGGCCGTGTGGGTCACAGAGCAGACCCAGCTGGATGCTGATCCAGAGCCAGGGCACCTGGCTGGGGTCAGGGTTCAGTCTCAAGGTTCTCTGTCTGAGGAGGTTCCTCCCAGAAGGCCACGAGGAGCAGCTGCAGGGGACAGCAGAGTGTCTCTGCAAAAGCAAAGATGCACTCAAGTGACTGTCCCAATCCTCTAGGCCCAGGATCAGGCAGTGATGCTTTTATTGCCATTTTGCTTCTATTTATTGATCAGGCTCTTCTGGCCCAGAGGCTGCTCAGAGGACCTTTAGCCCTTTGCATTGTGTTTCATTGAATTCAGAGTTCTTTTTCTGGCTCTTTGGCTGTAACTCATGGCAGGGTCAACAGGTTGTGGCATTTATTCCCCCTAAATACTGAACAGACACTAAAACCTAGTTAGAAAACAGAGCAGTTTCCTCCCTATCCCTGCACAGGATAGGGAAAGTCATTTCAGGGAAATTAAGTAACCTGGCCTAGCTTCTAAAAATAGAGACATAAATAAAACCTGTGGCAAATGTGGATTTCAGTGTGACTTCTGGGCCAAGCAGTAACTATCACATTTGTGATGCAGTGCAGGTTCTCACATGGATTCTCAGTTACTGGTTCTGCCATCACAAGATGAGACAAAATGAGGTTTTGTTGTGTAGTAGGTGGCAGTTTGAAGCATTAACTGCTGTGGAAGAAGATTTGAAAGGCAATTTCCCATCTCAATTTTCTGTTCAGTCATTAAAATTCATCTTCAGTTCTTGAAGTATCCAAATTTCTGTTCTGCTTAGGTATCTGGGTTGGAGATCTTACTGCACTGAATATCCCTAAAATTTATGGCAAAGTGCTCAACACCACTTTACAAGCCATCCATGGTTCTTCAGATTTATCTTTAGAAGAATAATTTTTCCCTCCCCACAAAATTGATGCTAATCTTGCTATGAACCGAGTTTAAAACTATTTAAACCTGGAGTTACTTCTTTGCTCTTTACTTGTGAGAGTTTAGCACTGCTCAGCTCCTTTCTTGCCACTTGTCTACAGGTTGTTGTCATTCTATGGTTCTTTAATATGTTCTCCTGTGGCACTGATCACTGTGGCATCACTCAGGTGAGTGATGTGAGGAGCTGAGTGTGCTATTTCCTCCTCCATGCATTAAAAAGATCTAATTGGGAAGTGAGGGGACTCAAAGTTTGTCCTAGAAGTGCACAAGAAGATAAAAATAACTTAATAACTGTGCTACCTTATTTGAATTTAAAATAGCTCTTCTTTTTAATTCATAAAAAGAGAGTTGTCAGGCTTTGGGTGACAGAGGGTGATGAATTTGTGTGGGAGTGTGGACTTCCTGCGCTTCCTTTCTTTAGGAAGCTTGTGGAAGGGGAATAACCTCTTGTCATGCTCATGTCACATTTTATTTTGGCTTAAGTCTGATGAGAGAAGAGAGAAATCTGGCTGTCAAGAACAGCCTGTCTCCTCCGTGTGTCTTTTTTGTTGCTCTGATCCTCAGCTTCTGCTGCTCCTTGGCGTGCAGGGGAGGCAGAGCTCCAGCTAATCCCAGCAGAAGCATCCATGGGGCTTTTCCTCTGCTGCCACTGGTCCTGCTCCATCCCTGCCTTTTGCCTGCTGCAGTGTTTTACTCTCCTCTCTGCTGGCTCCACACCACACCTGATTCTGTAATTATGTTTAACTCCCCAGCCAGGTTAACTGTGAGCTCTCAGTGCTGTGTTAAATCACCTGGGATGTGGGAGCTGTGTGGGGCTTTGTCTGGGCAATAACCCTCATAAATGGCAATTTCAAAGATGTGAGGCTAATTAAAACCCTCTTGCCAAGGTGCTCTGATAGAATTGCTGGGGAGGGAAACATGGATACAGAGAGGATTTATTTATTTATATTTTTGGCTCTTCTGGAAGGCACAAAAGGGTGTGAGGACATTCATGTTGTTCTCTGACATTCTTTGGTGTTTAAAGGCAGACACTAAAGAAAGAGGTTAAATGAATGGCAAGAACCTCTTCTTTTTTCCTTATTTTTTTCTTTGATTGTGCCCATAATTGTGTGCTAGTCATTAAGTAGCCAAAGGCCTTTTGAAAAGTCCTTTCATTTGAGAAAGATGCCAGGCAGAGCTGCTTGTGAAATAATTACAGAAAATGAGTGTTGATGCATGTTTTGACTCTGCTGTAGAAGTAATTCTGTCTTCTCTAGCTGAAGTAATTACATTTGTTTCTAAATAGAAGAAGATAAATTGCAATTGTAAAAAAAAAGCATAGATCTCACTTCTACATTTATGTAGTGGCAGATAGATGGGTACCAAAAAATTAATTATGATATTAGAGTAGTCATTATTGTGTGTTATTTATTGAAGTGAGGTACCATTATTAAACACATTGAGTCATGGAAGACTTGTGGGAATTGCAGACTCCTTTGCTTGATAGTTACTTTCTTTAGCACTGAGGAGTAGAAACACTTTTACAGTGTGTTAAGGTAATAATTAATTTAGGATAGATATCTGCAAGGACTTACTAGCTATTAATTACTTTTTATTTTCTTCAGAGAGAAAAGGTTTTCAGTTATTATATTCCAGAGTGCTCACAGCAGGGAGGGCTGAGTGCTTGGATTTCTACGTATGGGAAGTTTCCCCTTAGTTCAGATGGCCAGGGGGGTAAAACTGTGCAGCAGCTGGGATGATGCCTTTGCTGCCTGTGGAGTGGGATGGATCTGCTATGTTTTGTGTCCATCAGGAAACAGCCATGAGGCAACACCACTGCTGTCCCCCCAGGCAGCATGGACCTGAGAATCCTGCCAGGCAATTCCCATTTCACTCTCTGTCTTTTATTTGAAGGAAATCAACTTTTGTGTTATGCTGAAAAGGTGACCTTACCTGGAAAGCAACCTTTGCTGAAAATTTGTATTAAACTTTTTTTGGAATAAACCCTGGATGCATTCTGGCCAGGGTACTAAAGTCTTATTGGCCCCTGTGTGAAAGCAGAATTGGGCATCTGGAATACACAGTGTGTGCTTATGTGAGTTGTTTGGTGATAGATTATGAATTACTGAGTGTATTGCTAAAGAGAGAAGTTAAAGTGAAAGGATGCTTTGAGTTCTCCATGAGTTGCCTGATTCTCTGTTTAGTATCAGTTAATCTACATATTTCCTGGAGAGGCTTCTTATCTCTGTCTTCCTAATGCTTTCACTCACCTGACAAGAATAATTTGTATTTCCAGGACTTGAGATTGAATGGAGGTACCTTGATTTCAAACTGAAAGAGCAGAAGTTTAGGGTAGATACAGGAAAGAAATTCTTTCCTATAAGGGGAGGCCCTGGCACAGGGTGCCCAGAGCAGCTGGGGCTGCTCCTGGATCCCTGGCAGTGCCCAAGGCCAGGCTGGACAGGGCTGGGAGCACCTGGGACAGTGGGAGGTGTCCCTGCCATGGATGGGCTGTAAGGTCCCTTCCGACCCAAACTGTTCCATGGTTCTACCTCAGTGTGGTGTCATGAACTCAATGTTGGTCACAGGTTGGACCTGGCACTTCCACATTTCTGAGGTCTGTGCTGATTGGGAACATTCTAAATCACCCTGCTGGCCACTGAGCATGGAAAACCTGTCCACGTAAAGCCACTTACAGGTTTCCAGGATTAATTCCATGAGTTTGCTTTGTTTTCTCAAGAGGCCAAAATGTTCATCTGCCCTCTGTGTGGTGAAGGGAGACAGCAAACCTCTCTGCTCCAAACCAGACCCGTATTAGATTTTAAACAAAAAAATAGAACCTCTCTTAATTCCCATGGTGTTTTATCATCCTTTGGAATTGAATTCTATTTGCAAGGCAGTTCTTTCAATTTCTAAGGGAGGGCTGTCAAAAAGTGAGTCAAGAACCCTCCCTACTTTTTGCAGAGCAGAAGGTCAGAGTCCTGAGAGTTTTGCTTTGGCATAAAAGTTTGATGAGTTGGCCAAACCACTGTGCAGAGTTGCATACAAATTGCTCTTCAGTGAGTCACAAAATAATACTCTTCTTCCATTTTTTTGTTTTTTCTTGCTTGTGCTGGAAAGCTTTGGAAGACACATGATGCTGTCAAGCCTGTCAAAACTTCATACAGGCAATTTAAGGTCTAAAAAAAAAAATTAAAAAAAGTTAAATAAAAAATACAACTGGTGTGAATGGGAACAGGGAGAATCTGGCAATCTCGCTGACATCAAGGAATGAGGAGAGTGCTGAGAGATTCCCCCTCTCCAAAATCATGAGCACCATATGTTCAACTTGGATTCTCTTGGTTTCTTGGGGAGTACAACAAAAAGGCCATCTTCCCCCCTCATGCCTGTGAAAGAAAACAGTGTATGTTACATTTTGGTGCTAGCACAGCCCAAGTGAAGAGGAAGGTCTGTGCCTGGCTGGTTTCAGGCCATGGGGTTGCACTGGGCTGGGCCTGGCAGGTGTGAAGGCTGTTCTGGGGTCTCCTGGAGGCCTCAGGGTGACTGGAGCTTCTTGGAAAATCTACTTCCATGCAGAAAGTGAATCGCCAGTGCTGGCAGGGCAGCATGGCAGGACCCAAGCACTCCAGAAGGTTTTGGAGTGCAGCAAGAATCGTTGCAGGTGCTGAGTGACCCAAAAAGGGGATTCTCAGCTGGAGCTGCTGCTCCTGAGCTCTTTGGAGGTTGGTGGCAGCTTTGGCTGCTGGGACCATGAGATGTGAGGTCCTGAGGGAAGTGAGGAGGGTGATGGTTGGGAGAAAGAGGAAGGAGCCACATCATTTTGGAGTTGTGTAATGAGAGGACTCGAGAAAAAATGCATCTGTTTTTCAGAATTGAATGTAACTTGGAAGTTGGCTGTGCTTTTGATAGGGAGTTGAATCAGATGACTTGGAAATGTCTCCTCCAACCTGAATTATTCAGCGATTGATTTTACTCACTTGTCATGGCCTTTAGTGGGGAATATCACAGGTTATTGTCTTCTTGTTCAACAGGAATCTTTAATTTGCTGTTCTTCTTCCTCAAAAACCTAATTCTTCTGTCCAGGAATCTGAGTTCCTTCATCCTTACTTTTTCATGTTGCAATATCAACATGTTGTTGGTGTGCATTGGAGAGGGAGTGGTGAAGGAAAGAGTTGCAGGGTAAATCAAGGATTCTTAGGGGAGGAGGAGAAATGGGATAGAAAGCAGGACTTTATGGTCATCCTGTTAGGGGATTGTTGTTCCTAAGGACATCCTGCAGGAAGAACTGCTCCAGAGATATTCATGCAAATACTTTCTCTAGGCTGTTCTTCGTGAACCTTTCCTGTGCAATTTTAACTCGTGGGGAAACACATTTTTTATTAATTCTATTGTGCAGCCTTGGTGAACTGCCTGAGCTCCAAGGTGGATCACACACAACTGAGGAGCAGCTGTATGAAGAGTGAGGTCCTTTTACTCAATGGGGAACTGCATACACTGGATTTTGAAATATTCCATTTAAGGGAAAATAAGAGATCTTCAAAGCTGGCATTTTTCAAGTAAATAACTCCTTAGCTTTGATATACTTGCTTCATGCTGCCTTGTCAGTGGAGAGGAAAGATGTGCCTTAAATCAAAGTGGACAACTGAGAATGAAAGCTAATAAAAGATTACAATAAAAAAGGGAATCCCAAAAAAAAAAAAAAAAAAAAGACATGGGTTTGTATTCATTGCAGGAAACATTCATAGGAATGAATAGTTAAAGTATATCCTGGCCTCAGAGACTATTTGTGAAGTTTTATCAGGTACTTAAGGTTCTGCAGAGTGATGTGAAAAATAATAATAGGGGGAAAGTTTCCCCAGCCACTCAGTTTTTCAGTTACCTTGCAGACTTGCCTAATGTTGCCATTAGAAAAGAAAAATCTCTAATGGGCTAATATCAGTTTTGCTGAGCGGGCAGGTTTCATTAGCCTTGTATTTCACACCTGAAATCATCATGACTAATATTCAGGAGAGCAGTAGCCCAGTGACCCTGAGCAGCCCTGCAGAGGCCAGTCATCATTACAGACCAGCCGTGCAGGAGGCACCTGCCTGTTGTTATAATTGAGAGCATTCATCACTTTTAAGGAAATCTGAGCTCCTGGATTTGAGGGAGTGTTTCAAATGAGTGGTGACTGCTGAGAATAGGGTAAACCAGTTGAGTTTGCTGGAAAACTTTGCCATCCTGTTGTCTTTGACAGGGTAAATTGCAACTCCTGTTTCCAGACACCTGGGCATATTCAGCACTTGCAGTGTTTTTCAATGGACATTTTGGGGTTTGTTCCCTTCCTGATTTCAGTAATTCTGCTGGACCAGGTTTATATGAGAAAGATTTAGTGTATCTGTTGCTGATGGCAATTAAATATTGAGGAAAGGGAGGAAACAGAAGACCAAAACCCCAAAGAAAACAAAAAGGAAAAAAAGGGGCAAGAGAAATGAAAAGTTTTAGTGACCAGCTGGAAGAGGAAGTCATGAAATTCTCCCTTCAATACCAATGAATGTATTGAATGAATGAATACCACTATGAATACCACTACCTCCAGTGTAGTGAAATTCTACAACAGTTTAATAAAGGAACCATGAACTTGTCATCAGGACCTTCTCAAACTCCTGGTGGGGTGCAGCATCCTGAGTCAGGGCTTGTGCTGGCTGGAACACATTTTGGGCAGAGTTGTGCCGTGGAAAGCCTTGGAACAACAGGGACTGAGGCACTGGACACATGTCATTGTCACTGCTAGTAATGAAGGGATGGGACTAGTTTTGTGCTAGGAATGATTTATTGCTCAGATAAACATCAGTCTCAGGGGTTGTGAGATTTTAAAGGAGCAAGAACTTGGCCATGGCTCAGAGTAGTCACAAATTTCTTTGTTACAAGGCAATATAGAACTTTCTAACCCAATGAATAGATGCCACAAGGTTTATTTTGCTTTTCTGACCTATCACCTTCACTTAATTTTGCTGCACTGTGGATACTTTTGCCCAATAGGCTTGTGTCTCACATGCACACATATGCTTCTATTATAACTTCTGAACCCTTAGCTTACTTTGTACAATTGCACCTCTACATTATAAACCCTTCACCATCTTATCAATACAGTTTCTCACTTAAGGCATATTCTTGCTTACAACTATAGAAACATAAGTTTATGATTTTTCTGCTTAATGTCTGTGTATTGTACTTTTACATCAATCCAAGCTCCTTCCACGGCACAAATCAAACTCTTCAGTATCTGTGGAAGTTTCTGTTTTTCCAGACAAAATCAGAATTCTGCCTGGGGCTGCCTGACCAGCACCTTGTAATGGATGATTATCCTCTCTCCACTTACCTTCCCAGGAATGCTGTAGGAGAAGGTGGCAGTATGGAAAAAACGCATAAATAACCATGTTATTCTTCCAGATAAACCCCTGTGCTTTGACAGGGAAAACTGGATGCTGCAGTTCTGAAGCAGAAGGCACATGGTACTGTGATGAGTAGGATTTTGGCTGACTCCCAAAATAGTACTGGTATTTCTATCTTTTATAAGGAAGAATTGCAACAAGTTTCACTACTTAAGGCATGGGCCCTGCAATGAAGAAGAATCTGAAAAAGCAGTAAAGCAATAGTACCAGAACATCCCTCTGCCACTAACATCCTGCTGTTGTACACATCCTAGAAAACCATTCTCCCAGTGTGTAAAATTGTCAGAGATTTCCAGGGTACTTCATGCCAAACTGCACCAGAACCGAGCTGCTCAGTCCTCTGAACGTCATCGCTTGTTTTGTTTTCACAGTCAATGTAAATGAATTAGTAATGGTTTGCCACTTACTATAAATAATGCCCTATTTCCTGCCTGTAGCTGTGCAGATCCTGCAGAAAATGATGTTTTTGACAGCCCATAGGCCTGACAGAGCTGTTTCTCTGCAGACAGTTTGGACTGGTAGCAATGATGTGTGCATGGTTTTAGGCGTTGCAGATCTGGGAGCAGCTGGTTTTGACTTCCATTTTTCCTGTGGTATATCCTGCTCCATTACAAAAACCCAAAACAACAGTCAAGTGATCAAACTGTGCTTGACAGGTCTGGAAAAGTGAAAAGCTTGGAACTTCAGCAGGGAATGAACATTGAACAGAGGCTGGGATTCAGCTGGTGGTGAAAGGACAGATGGGGGGGGCACAAGGGAGCAGCTTCACTAGGGAGAAATAGCCACAGGTGCAACATGGTGTATGGAAAATGTGTTATTTGATGTCAAGTATTCCTATTTCTCTCTGTGTATCAGGAGATATCCCTGAGCAGAAACTTGGCATGAACAGGGTTCTGTCCAAGCCCATGGAGTTCTTTTCAAGTCAGGTTCATATAATTAGATCCCATTGAAGTTTGGAGGTGAAAATCTGCAAGGATGGCTTTTAGTAAATTCTGGAGCATCACATAAATAATTTCAAATCACAGAATGTATTATGGGTAATGCACTTTTCCTAGAAAGAGAAGCAGAGAGACTTGGGGTTCGTCTGACTGGAGACATTTTAGAGCCTCTTCCAGACCTAAAGGGAGCTTATAAAAAGATGGAGAGCAAGTTTTACATGGGCAGATAGTGACAGGACAAGGAGGAATGGCTTTGAGCTGACAGAGGGGAGATTTAGATTAGATACTGGAAATTCTTCCCTGTGAGGGTGGGCAGGCCTGGCACAGGGTGCCCAGAGCAGCTGGGGCTGCCCCTGGATCCCTGGCAGTGCCCAAGGCCAGGCTGGACAGGGCTTGGAGCAACCTAGGATGGTGGAAGGTGTCCCTGCCATGGCAGGGGGTGGGATGAGATGATCTGTAAGGTTCCTTTGAACCCAAACCATTCTGTGATTCTCTGCTCACTACGGTGCTGCAAAGCAGTAAAATTGAGCCTACCCAGAATAAAACTGGGGAAATAAACTCTGTCCCTGTTGTGCCTCACTAATCATCCCTGGCTTGTTAGAGCAGGCAGGGGAAAACAGTGCTCTGTGGTGAGAGAACAGCCTGGCTGAGCAATGGAGACAGCAGCAGCACCAGCTAAAGGTGCTCCCACCATCAGAGATTTGCAGCTCCTGATCTCTCCTCTGAGAGCAGTGAATCACATGGAGTGCAGTCTGTGCACTGGGAGTCACATGGGATTGGGATAACAACCCTGAAACTGCCTCAAGCAGTCCCTAACTTCTTCTTAACCTGGATTTATGGTGCCTAAAGGTTTATTTTGAGAGGGCTTGATTCACTGGGAGTGATCTGGTGGTTTAAAATCTGTTGTTCTTAGTGTGGAAGGATCTTAAACCAGGGTAGGCTCGGTGCTGCAGCAAACTGTGTGCAGTGATATCCCAGGGAACGTGTGGGTTGTGATGTGTTTGTAAATGTTTTACTTTAATTTTAGAAAAAACATGTGGTAGAGAAGTGATAAATAAAGGAAAGAGAAGCTGAAGCAGCTATAACAGTCTTTAATGGAAAACTGACAAGTTTAAATGTCAAGGCCGTAATAGCAATTAATTCCAAATGCTTAATTATCATTTTATAGCCAAGATTTGATCTACATTCCACAAAGCCAAATATAAATTAAATTGCCTTCTGCTGAAATATAGCCACTGAGAGACTAAGACCTAGCAAGTGTTTTACTCCAGGAATGTTATGTAATGACCCATAATTTTGGTGAAAATTAGGTGGAAACATCTATTAAGGCTCTGTTTTAGCACACAAAAAGACAACATCTAGGAATATCTCACATAGCTGTATTTTGTATTGGCCAGAATGGCTCAGGACTCGCCTCAAAAATGCTGGATGTCACACTGGGAATGAATTTTTGTGCTTAGCTACATTTACAGAGGCACACAAATGTTTCCCTGCCCTGGGCTTTCATGTTTTGAGAGAGAAGAGATTTTGTCAGTAAACAATGCAGCACATTTTGGGAGAGTTGGGAAAGCAATTATCCTCCCTGGCACCCTGGGCTCAGAACCAGGCAATATTGTGGGGCAGGGAGCTAATTGCTCCATCTGCTGCTTGGGGCCTCTCAGAGGGACAGGCTCTGTCTGGTGCCCAGCACACTGGACACGCAGGGCTGGCTGTCCAGAGCAGGCAGCAGCAGGCTCTCCTTGGAAATTTAAAGTGCAATTTGCCATTATTCCACTGGCTTTGTGTCTTGGTTTGGAAAGACAGGAGTCTGCTAAGGAAGGCAGGAGCCTCCCCTGAAATGGAGAATGCAAACCCTCCCCACGCCTCCAAATTGCTATAAATTTTAAATTAAGGGGCTCTCAGGCAAAAAATATGGGAACAGGGAATAACAGTTCTTTACTAGGGAAGAAAAATAAAAGAATAAAATAAACAATGCAGTACACTAGAACAACACTGCCAGAGTCAGAACCCAACCTGACACCCTGTGGGTCAGGGTGTTGGCAGCAGTCCCATTGGAATTGTGGCTCAGCCCTCCTGCAG
>NW_005054502.1:246935-248086 GCF_000277835.1 Geospiza fortis | reverse complement strand
TATCAGCCGTGCAGTGACATTCAATGGCTGTTATCAGCAGGTGTCTCCCCTGAGGGAGGATTGGGTGTGGAAGAGATAAGGAAAACTGCCCACTGAACAGAAGACAACTGCCATACAGATGGTAACAGAATACTCCTTGCCTTGCAATCTGGAACACTTTGTTATAACCTCAGTGATTTTCAGTGCATTGTTGCAGTAGCCAGAGTCCTTGTGGGCCTGCAATCAGTGAGGTACCTTGTTTGCTACCCTAAGTTGTGCTGGGCACATTTTTCTGCCCATTGATTCAGTAGGAGCCTGATAAAAAGTGGGGAATATCACAGGTTATTGTGTTCTTGTTCAACAGGAATCTTTAATAAAGATTGTTTGTGGTGCAAACTGCTGGGCAAAAATGCATTTTGCTGCCATGACACAATATTACAGCTCCATTTGCAAAGCAGTGAACACCAGTTTGTATTGATGGGCTGCTTTACTTGGTGTGAAAAAGGCATATTGGCTTTTCCATCCTCAGCCTTGTCCTGCAGTGTCTTTATGTCCTTATCCATATGGATGATGTTCTGATACATATTAGCATTGCTTTGTAATCTCACTCTTCTGAACTGCTTGGGGATTCTGCAATGGCACTCGCAAGATATTTGTGAATTAAAATTACAGACTGAGCTCTTTGCTCCTTCATGCTCTTTGTTGCTGTTCACACTGCAGCTTGGAAAGGAAAAAGGCCTTAATGCACCTTTCTCAGCTCGTGTGCAGGCAGAGCTTTTGGCATCTCTTATTATGGTTTTAGGAGTTTAAAATAGTAAGGAAAAAAACACCCCAAAAGTCAAGCCCCAAGAGGGTGAATTTTGATTATTCAGTGTTGGTATCAATGTCAGTTGGTAATTTTTACTGATCAGTACCTTCTGCTCTTTAAAATTCTTATGAGGATAGAATCATAAAATTAGTAAGGTTGGAAAAGAACTCAGAGAAGAAGTCCAGCCCTTGACCCAGCACTGCAAAGCCCATCACTAATCCATGTCTCTAAGCACCATTTTTTCTGAATGCTTTCAGGGATGGTGATTTGGTGATTTCACTACTTCCCTGCTCAGCCCGTTGCAATGCCTCAAAACCCTTTCAGTGGAGAAATTTTTCCTGATATTCTGCTTTAGATTCCTGCT
>NW_005054502.1:238716-246925 GCF_000277835.1 Geospiza fortis | reverse complement strand
CAGTGATGAGAAGGTGGATTTGTATCACCTGATACAAACAGCATTCATATCTCCATTGCATTCATATTACTTCCTGGGAGCGTCTTGGTTTGCGAGAAATCATAAAACCTAGTTTTGTGTCCTGTTTATGAATGGCAAAGTTTGTTAGTCACTGCAGAGTGGACAGGAGAGGAATGAGAGGAAATTATTAATATTAAAATATAATTTGCTGCCTGGAAGGCTTGGACAGGACAGTGTGAGCTGTGGTCGCACACCTCTGGGTGAGTCACCTGGCCAGGTTCAGGTGAAGATGTGTTAGAGCAGATACATCCCAAAAGCTCTGGGGGGATGGCAGTGGGACTTCCTCCTCAAAATGACAATGTCTGGTGGCTACACTTGTAAATATTAGCATTGGTCTGGTTAGGGAGGTTTTATTAAGGAATGTGGAAGGAAAATCTCACCCTCTTGGACGTGTCCAAGGGATGTGGGAGACCTCATTCATTGTACCAGATTTCAGTTCACTGTGCTGTGTCTCATGTGAGAAAAGAGAGGTCCTGGAGGCTGGAATAATTAATTATTATAGGCAGAGTGGTGTTGAAAGAAGCAGAGGTGCAGAGCCCTGGAAGGATTGCTCTGCTGCTGACAGTGCTTTCTGCCTGTGGAGGGAACTCCTCAGCTGTGCCCTGTTCAGGTTTAGACTAACAGAACAAGGAGGTGCCCACAAAGAGCTTGTAGAGTTGTGGTTTTAGTTGCCTTTTGCCTTTGTTTCTTACATTATGCAAACCCCCAAAACTCGAGTCAATTCTGCTGATTAGCTCATCAAACAGACGAGCTCCTCAGCACCCAACTTTGATCTTTGCTGTGTTGGAGATTTAAATGATAAAGTGAGTCTGTGATTTTCTGTTGAGGAGTCAGAAATAAAAAAAGTGTAAATTTAAAGAGCCCAGGAGGTTTCTTAGCAGTCTAACATTCTATTTATGGTAATTTATTTTGAAGATGCTCCACTTAAGCATCTCTTCTGTAAATACCATCACCAAACCTTCCAGCTGTGGCTGCCCCTGGATCCCTGGCAGTGCCCAAGGCCAGGTTGGATGGGGCTTGGAGCACCCTGGGATGGTGGAAGGTGTCCCTGCCCATGGCAGAGGTGGAACAAAATGATCTTTAAGGTCCCTTTGAACCCAGACCATCTATGATACTTCTCAGCCCCTTTCTGGTGGTAGCAGCAACAATTTAAAGAGTGAAATTGCACATCTTTGACTTAGAAGTTCCATGGTCAAAGGCAGCTGAGCACAAGGAGCTGTGACCAGCAGGTCCCATTTGTAGGGATGTGTCTGCAGCACACCCTGCTCTCCCTGGAAGAAGAAATAATTTCTCATTTCTTAGAATGAATCATTTCCCTGAGCCATGTTCAGTGAAGACACTGTGGATCAGGCCATGGTGAAAAGGTGAATTTTGCTTTATTGAACTCCTTCAATTTTTATGGTCTGAGATTGAGAAAAGAATGAGTTATATTCCTAATTTATGAGGTTAATTTTTAGAATTTATAATTTATGTGAGCGTGCTTTTAGATGGATTCTGGTACTTTCAACTGCAACTTACAAAGATCAAAAACTTAAAGTTGGGGAAGTTAATTTTCAGTCTGAAGTTAAAAATAACTGAATTGGGTACAGGACAAATACCAGGTTTGTATTTAAGGCTGATTTTTGAGGGATTGTTTGCTATAGTAAGTAATATTTATCTGGTTTGAGAGATGTTACAGTTCAGAAAGAGCATGTTTTATCCAGTGCCTGGTGCTGCAGTTACACAAAACTATGAGAAAGATTTTTTTCTCCTATTTTTAATACCTAGGTACATAACTTAGAGTAATCTGTCCAGCTAAGTGACATGGCTGCAACATCTTGGCCCCTGCAATAGTGGATGCAGAATATTTTTTCCAAAAGTTTCAGACCAACAAGTTCCTGATCATAAATTTGAGTTTGTTTAAAATGTAACAAATATCTACTGCTTGAAATACAAAACAGTCTGCAAGAAAAATGTATTTAAACCTATCCCAAAGCAAGCTACGTGCCCCAAAGTGTTAGAAGATAAAAAAACCCCAAACAATCAGGAAAAATAAAATAAAAAAACCACAGAACAAAACAAGAAACAACCCAAGTTTGCAGATACTGAGGAAAATTACCTCCCACATGAAAAGAGTTCCATGATCTTGATAGCATTTTTGTTTACAGACCCCTGATTGTGTGTGAACTTACTGGCAGAAGGTCCTTGAGGAGCAGGTTCCTGAGGCTGAAATCCCAGGTGCTTTCCAGAGCTGCATCCGAGGAAATCTGGAGCATCCCACCAAAGCCCATGGGGCAGAGGAGGGTTTTTGCCTTGGATTGTTGCTTTGCTGACACCATTTTCCACAAGAGTCAGAACTGAATTCTGTCCTGTCACCTCCACAGATCAGAAGAAAGTAAAATCTGAGGCAACCACAACCCTTGGTTTGATTTTTGTAACTCAGCCTAGAGCAAACATGACAGGAACAAGCTTACTCTTTTTTTTTTTCTTTTAAACTGAACAAAAATGTAGGTGCTTGGGTGTTGTCTGAAGATTTATTTCATGTGCAATAAGACATCCAACCTGAGGAATCAGGATTCTTGTGGAGCATGGATCACAGGGGAGAGGCAGACACAGGCACAGACAGGGCACCCACATGGGCTTTAGAATTTGGTTTTATAGAGGTCAATGGCATGGAGTAAATGGGACCTGATACACTTTAAATAACTTTGTGATTTGCTGGTGTTCCATGTTCTAAAATATGGAAGATTTTAAATGTGGATGATCCTGGCAGAGCAAACCTGACTCTTGGATTGGCTCAGGGAATTTTGCCAGCAAAGTGATAAAAGGAATTGCATAAAGACAATGCTAAGTTCCTGGAAGAGACTTGGGTAATATAAAGGTGCAGATAATTTGACATTCGTGTATTTTGGATTTTGATTCGTTTCTGTGGATGCTCTGTTGACGGAAGTGGGAGCGTGTGTACGTTCTGTATATAAAATATGAATTTCCAGAGCTTTCAGGGAACCTTGGGCACCAGGCAAACAGGATGAGTGCTCAGCCAGGCAGCTCTGGTGGTGAGGACTTGTGCTCTTGGCTCTCCTCCCTCCCACATCATGCCCTGCCTGTCTGCAAGGACCTGCAGAAACCTTTTCAGCACTTGTGCACATAATTCCAGGAACAGCACTTTGCCTTTTTTTAAGTCCCCATATGCACACAGCTTAAAGAATTAGGCCATATTTGCATCTCAGGCCACAGAGGATGCAGAGCAGAATATAGAAATCCTTTTAACAGCAATATTTAACAACAAAACAGCATCTGTTTTGTCATAACCAGACACAGAATAGCAGCTAATTATCTTTCTTAAAAAGAAAATCCTGAATGATCCCGGATCAGTGACCCTGAATCCATGACTGCTCTTTGAGATCCAGCCTGGGGATTTAAATGGGAAACAAATACAGAGGTAGATGATATGTGGGTAGGTGAAAGAGGATGAAAAAAATGGCAGAAGGATAAAATGTATGTGTCAGTACAGGCAAAAGTACAGCTCTGCAGCATTAATGCAGTGCAGGGATGGGGCTGATGGTAATGGGAATCCACAGAAAAACAAGTCTGGGAAACAGCAGGGGTCTTTTTCACTATTAAGCCCATGAACCTTCAGGCTACTCTCTATTAAGGGCATACAATAAAACACTCTCAGGGGTTTCCAGACCACATTTTATGTCAGTGGCCACAACAATACAGTGAAAGCATTGCCTGCATTTTATAGAGGCTTCTGGAAGCGTGAAGTACTTGAAAAATATTTTGGAGAAGTGCTTGAAAACACTCTGGGTCTGCCCCCAGGCCACTGCTGTAATTCTGGGCTGCCTTCTTCTCTCCTGGATTCAGTCTCTCCTCTTTCTGTGCACTGGGTTCCAGGGCAGCCCTGCACAGAAAATCCACCTGTCCCCCATGACAAAGATGCTTGAGGAGTGCCTGTGCTGGCAGGGAGCTGCTGATGGCAGTGGGTGGTGGGTGCTCAGCTCCCTCTCAGCACCATCCTGTCTCTGTAACTGAAGATCATTAGTAAAATTAGATTTAGCAATACATTTGCCTTCATTCTGTGGGTGGCTGAAGTTGACTGTGTTTTGATTCAAGAGTCAAACTGGACTGCACTTTAAAAATCCTTCATTAAGCATTTATTTAATTTAATAATTGGTATAATTTATTAGGTATTTAATTTTCCTTGTGGGTCAGTGTAACTGCTAATCTTTCCCATCCATCCCTTGAAGTGACTGCTGAATTTTCAACCAGGTTTCCCTTCATCTCTAGTGCTGTATATTGAATTATGTAACCCATTGTGGTCGATTTTCATACCAAGTACTAGGTTTCTTCTGGCAGTTGCATTTCCAACCATATTTAACTGAAAGAGATACATCAACTGCTTTCAAAGGAATTGGCATTGGGTGGGAAAAGAATTTGATGTAAATTCATTGTTTGACAGTTTTGGCCCTTCCTTGCTGTCCCCGTGGCCCCTCAAAAAATGCCATAAATAGTAAAGATTTGTTTTGCTGAAGAGTCTTCTGCTTCCTAGACATAAACTGAGTACTTTGTATATTTTTTCAATGTTTGGAAATCTGGTGATTTGATTTGGAAATTTTAAATGCTAAGACGAGCTCCATTCACTAACCCCATGTTTTCCTTTGCCTCCAGTAATCCTGGTTTACTGTTATTTGGCATGAAAGTTGATCGCTTGTGATCCCTTGTGATCACAGTATTCATGAAAACAAGATCACTGAAAATGCAATTCCTTCCACATGGTGCAGATCATGAACTTGGATGTTGTTCAAAACAAGATGTGGGGTGGCAAACACAATTTCTTAGAGGACTCAAATATGACACAATTCAATGCATCATGCACTGCTACCTGCTACAAGAAGAACTGAACTCTTTCTGAGCCTGGGGTAAAATAACTGGCATGAAAAGGTTACAGAACCACAGAATGGTTTGGGTTCAAAGGGACTTTAGAGATCACCCAGTGCCAGCCCTGCCATGGCAGGGACACCTTCCACTGTCCCAGGTGCTCCCAGCCCTGTCCAGCCTGGCCTTGGGCACTGCCAGGGATCCAGGGGCAGCCCCAGCTGCTCTGGGCACCCTATGCCAGTGTCTGCTCACTGTTTTTTTTTGTGGAGTCATTAATATTTATTCAGCCCTTGTTGATGGGAAGCAGCATCTCAAGTCTCTTGGTGGAGGGATAATATTTGTTCTGAAAAGAAAAGCTCATTTCACATATTTTTGTGGTGGGTGAAGAAGCTGGAGCTGAACAGCAGCATTGGCTCCTGTTTGTAAATAGAGAAATAATTGAGTGACCCCGGGCAGCTGAACTCAAATTGTTCCACCTCAGAGTGGAAACAAAGCCAAAGTTACTGTGCTCTGTATCCTCTGCACGTGCTCAGACAACCTCTGTGAACTATAGCTGAAGAATTTATGAAGAATGAAAGCAAAGAGGTCCTGAAGGAATTACTTTAAAAAACAGCAGAAATTAATAAAGAATTATGTCTACTCCTAAAGATTTTTAAGGCCTCCCTATAAAATTCTCTAGCAGGAATAAAATTAAGTATTAGGTTCTATACAATGGTATGAAAACACTACATATAGAATGTAATAGAAAATTAAATATTTTGTAGGATACTTTCTCATAAGGGATAACTAAACAGTCTGCCTGGACCTTTAATCAATACAAAATTCAATTTGAAAAGGGAATAAAAATGGTGACAACTTTCCTGTGAAAAGAAAATCACAATATATCACAGTCCTGGGAGCATAAGCAGTTCTGAAGTCGAGCAGAAATGTTTCAGCAGCTGAAAATGACAGGGGGAAATGTCCCCTGAATGGTATTTGCACACCAGGGAAGAGCTGCTGTCACAGGGCTCCTGTGTTCCATGGAGGGACTGAAGTCATTGAGGATACAGAATGTGAAATGAGGGAAGGGCAGGCTCCAGGCTCTGCAGCATCACACAGAGGTGACTTCATTTCTTTTCTTTGTGAATAGCCTCAGTAATTTTACCTGTGTTCTTCATTCGGCTGTAGAGCAGTGACTGGAATTCCAGGTGACGGCAGCCAGGCAGAGCTGGGGACAGGCAACAATTCAAATCTCAGAAAGGCTCTGACTGCAGAGGTGGAAGGTCCCATTTAAGCACACATTTAAGTTATTTTTGGGTTCTCAGTTACCTCAGTCCATGAGGTGTTATTTTACCTGTTATTGCAGAAACCCCAGAAAATATGTTAGAAACAACAGCCAAATTAATGATCTGTGTTGTGTGGAAGGAACTGCATTTTCAGTGATCTTTTCTGTGAAATATTCACCATCAGATGGTTGGTTTCTTCAGCTTCTTTGTGAAATGACCAAAAAACCCTCCTCTCTTTTGGGCATTTAGTACAAAAAGCACTTTTATTTTCAGCTATCTGACCTTTTCCAGTTCTCTTTACCATAAATGCAGCTAATGTTAGAGTTTCTTTAGAGTTACAATAAAAAGAAATGTCAATGGCATCTTATAGCTGATTTGATGCTTTAAAAGAGATATATAAGAAAGGAAGAAATAAAGGGGAGGAAACAGATGATTTAATGGGAAAGTGGGCACTCAGAGAGCTGCCTCTTATCTGCACATGTCATTGTAGCACAGCCATACTGATATATTTTGGTGTTATGTTTTGCTTGTACTTCATCAGGAACGTGTTAGATGAGATGTATTTTACTCCAAGATATTTCAAATCACTTGATCCTATTTTAAAAACTAATTTTTGAAGCGGATGCATTGAAACACCACAAAGGTGTTCAAACATAAGGGCTCTCAAATGTCCTTGTGCTATTGACCATATCTTAATAATATCTCAGGCTTGCCTCACATCACATTAAAGTCACAAAAATAATTTCTCCCTGCACCCTGTCCCTCTCCCATATCAGAAATGAGATTGCTGTGGACCTGCAAGATATTTTTTTTTCTATGGAAAATGAAAGCAGAATGATTCAGTAGCCACTGTTTCAGGAGGAGCCAGTAGCATGGTTTCAAGCAGTTCTTTTAGATTTAAAGTGACTTCTGAGCAAAATCCACAAGTTTTTAACATTAAGGTCAGTACTGTGAAGTAGAAAATGGCAAAAGAAAAGAAACTATTTTATTCTTTGGGCTGTGTGTGTAGCTGTAAATATTTTATAAAGCCAAGGCTAGCCAACAGGTAAATTCAGTTTACCCATTGTGACTAATTAGGAGAGATCTGAGCTTTCTGCTGCCACAGTGCCTTCAAACACCAATGGCCAGGAGCACAGCAAAGACATATTCCTTATTGACTTGCACTGGTTTATGTTTTACCTTTATGCTGTGCTGCTGCAGACAACATTAGATATCTGTCTGCTCAGCCCAAAATCTAATTGAGCTTCCTGTTCTTGTCCTAATAATGTTAGAATGAATGGACTCAAACTTTGGTTTCACTCCCTGTGTATTTAAAATTAAACAATAAGGAGCAAGCAGAATATCTGTATTTCATGGCTGTAGCTGCTGGCAAGAGCAGTGTTTGTGTCTATAAATTCTGTTTGATATTGTTGGATCTCTTATGTGACAGTGAGGTTGAAATGAAAGTATTGCTGCGGAGAATCCAGGCAGGAATAACACATCTGCCTAGTGGTGCTCAGATGTGGGAAGGTGGCCACAGCTTGGAAACCAAGATTTTTGCTTTGTTTTCCTTTCTCCTTCCTCAAAGACTGGGAAAAATATTTTTGAATGTAACTTGGTTGTTCATGCAACCTTCATTGTCTGTTTTCTTTTTTTTTTTTTTTCTTTTCCTTCTACAAATAACTTGTTAGAGGAAAATGTGGCTGGAGAAGCTGTTTCTTAGATGCCTTTGAAGATGTAAGAACAGCAAATGGAGCCTGCAGTGGCACAAACTTCAAAGATCAGCCTAAGGAAAATCAAAGCATTTCTTTCAGTATATCAGCTTGCCCATAAATTGAAATTTTTCAACTCCTGGATGTATCCTCCATAGCGGGCACCTTACTGTTGATTCTGATGCCACCCAAAGATAAAAGGGTTTCTAGTACTAAAAATCTGCTTTTTCTATAGAATTCTATATAGCCATTCTAAAACAGCAGTTTTGCTGAAGTGTTAAACTTTTTCCCTTAAACAGCCAATTTTTAAAAGTTTGGGGGCACAAGCAGCAA
>NW_005054502.1:227184-238706 GCF_000277835.1 Geospiza fortis | reverse complement strand
AAAATGAGGAAACCAGTTGCTGACATCCCCAAACTGGTGCTGGGTGATGATGCTTTGAAAATCAAATTGGTTTGGCTGGTTGAGTTATATTTATTGGTCTTGGTACTACAACATTTTTCTATCAAATATTAAATGCCACTATTCTTGCATAGAGGGTGAGTGATATATAATAAATAGTTCAGGATTAAATGCACAGTGGTGGTGCTGAGTCCTCTGGGCTGCTGATTTCTGCTAATGTGCAGGAGATGTGAGCATGGCTTTGCTGAGGGGGGAGAAGGAAAGAGGAATATCCAGCCTTGAGCTGGATGTGGATGTCAATGGCACAAAAATCCACCACCAGCTCCTGTATCCCAGTCTTTGTCTCCCACAGATTTACTCCTGAAGCAGGGCACTCAGGGATTGATTGATTGATTGATTGATTGATTGATTGATGCCAGTGGGACATGCATGTTACAGATTTATGAACAGAACTTGAGAAAAGCACCTTCTTTGCTTTGCTAAGGAAAAAAAAAAAGTGTGCACTTTTTTGTCCTGGTGCAAGAAATAAGACAGAGAAATGAGAGGTCTTAGAGCCAGAGAGCCTTGAACCGTGGGGGTGGCTTTGCACATGGGTGCAGAGGAGCCAAATGAACCAAAATCTGTCCAGACCTCTCAGGAGTCTGCAGTGGAGGGTTCAGGGTGTTTAATGAGTTAATATTGTATCAGAGGTTGCTTAATTGTTGTATATAGGTAAAACCTTATAAAACAAGGGCCTTGTTACCCTTAATGGCTCAGGCCTGCTACTTTGGCTAAGCAGAAAAGGGCCATGGGAAAGTGACTCAGCTGAATTAGAAAAACCAGTTATAGAACCATCACATTGTGCTCACATGGTGGTTTGTGGTGGTTGGTTGAGTTGCATTTATTGTGCTTAAATGGGATGTAACTGATTACAGGGTAACTCTTTAAAAAGGCCTGGGGTTTGCAATAAAGGGCTCTCCTCTCACCTGCCTGGGGACTCTGTGTCCTTCTGCTTCGTAACATTTAGTGAAGATTTCTCTGGTTTTGTCCTACAACAGGGGTGCTTTGCTTTCTCTCTCTTTTTTCCCCACACCTGTGTTTGCTGTGCTGAGGGGTCACTGGGGGCTGAACTGGGGTCAGCTCTGGTGGCTCAGTCACGCTGGGGTCACTCACAGAGACAGCAGTGCTTAGCTAAAGCTGCTGCCAGAACATGAACATGACCAAAATCTTCAGTAGCTAAGGAAGCATTGACTTTTTAAATTACATACATCCATAAACTCGTCCTAACTCCTGTGTTAATTTGGTTATAAAGGCATCCTGAGCTTTTCCGTGGCTTCATGTCCGACAATATCTCTGCATTTTTGTGGCTGGGGATGGGAAAAGTTCATGTAAGATTCCATAATTGTTAAATGACAATTAAAAATCTTCCAGACTCTGATTTTATGCCTCATGGAGAGGATTGGAGAATACATTTTCATTAAGGAAAAAAAAAAAGGCAAAAAAATTTATTTTTATGTATTTATATTGTTTGTGGTGTCTCTGTATAGGAGAGGTCTTTATATTGATAGCAACTGGTCTGCTTTTGAAGTGGGCAAAATACAACAGGACCCAGTAAGAACTTCTTTTTGTTCTTTACTTTTTTGAACATTCTTTTGTTTTGTCTCTGACCTGGAAGAGGTTGTTTATTGCCAGCTTCCTCTTTTTGTTCTCCTCTTTCTTCCATGAGGTGGGGTGTGCATTCACAAATGGATCTGCAGAGATGTGAGTGTCCCTGTTAATGCTCACAACAACACTCAATGAAATTCTTGGGGAGAATACAGAGTTTGTTCAAGGCCTGTTTCAAAGAATGTCCACTGGGTCAGAAACAAGGGGTCACACACCCCAAAGCAGTACAAGGATTACATGTGTGATTGCTGGCAGATCAAACTCACTGTCCTCTATGGCAACATGAGACATCTAAGCTGTTCAAAGAGTTCCTTTTTTATCACCCATGCTGACTGCAGGGCTTTGAACAAAAACCTCTTTTGAAAAGTCTTTCCCAAGATTACATTTTCTTCACTGTTGCGTGTTAAAAATGTGCGTACTGTGTGTTTTGGGACGAGAGAAGTGTGGAATTAGGAAGGGCACTGTTATTTTAAAGGCAAAACACATTTTACACGCAATTCAAAAGGTGCCATAATTAAACCTCATGTCGTCTCAAAGATCTTGAAGACCTTATGCCTGTTTCACTGGAAAATATTTGGAAACTCCTCTACATGAGTGAGTCCAGGGCTGGTGGAGTTCACTGAAGTTCAGTGGATTTCTGCTGTGCCCTCACAGTCTCTGTAATCTGCTTTTGCAATTACTCTGCCACATCAGTGCAGAAATACGTGTGATGCCACTATTTCAGGCAATACATTTGGATTTAGGGACCAGTTTTGATCACTGGCGCAAGTTCAGAGGTTATTCCATACAAAATCCAGATGGTCAGACAATTCATACAATAATATTGGTTTTCTCTCCTCCACAAATGTAAATGCTCTTGGTGCAATTGGCAAAAAAACAAAAACAAAAACAAAAAACCCCAAACAAGCAGAAAAGGGGAATCTGTAGATGTCACAGCCCCTGGTTTGTGGTGAAAATTGTTGCCTCCAAGGTAACAGCCTCATTTGCAGCTCTCTAGTTCAACTTGAACTAAAATACCATAAATTTTGAAGAGAAAATTACTTTAGTTTTCTCAGCAAGTGCAGGCCCTGAAGTATCTGGAGAAAGGAAGAAAGTAATTAAAATATTTTTGTAGGCTTTAGACAGTTTGGCTCAGTGGCTTTGGACAGTTTTCTGACAGTGTAAAGTCAGAAATTTGAAGTGTAGATGAGGAAGATGATCCTTTCTAATGACCTCAGGTGATCTTTTGAATGGGGCTTGCATAAAGTTCTGTGTGGCGTGGAAGTGCCCTGGTTTGGTTTGCTGGGTCTAGCAGAGACGTGGCATCTTGAACAGGAGGAATTTTGGGTTTTCTGGTGTAACCTGTACCTGTGCTGGCTAAAGGGATGTCGGAGGAGATGAAGGGGCAGTACAAAACAGCTGCATTAATGTCAGGAGTGGATTGGTCACATCCTTCAGGGCTTAGATAAACCCACCATGATTTATCTCCTCTGAAAATTGTTCCTGCTTCATCCAGCATGTGAAAAAAATGCTTGGGATTGTTTCTCTCATACAGTGCTGTCAGATATTTGGGTTATTTTCCTTCCAAATGTATCAACTTTGCATATTTTTGAGCAGTAAACATTTGTGTTTCTCCTTTATTACAAAGTCACTGCTCCTTTTTCACTAAGTCTATCATGAGTCTTGCAAATATGCCAGAGTGGATCATGACACCACAGACTGAGGGCTGAGGCTCTCCTTTTCCTGCTGCTTTCCTGGTATTCCACAGAAACAGCAGTCCCTTCTGACACATTCAGTGTTGTGGGACTGCATTGCTCTAGCTTTGGTTAAATATGTTAATGAGACATTAAATAAATGAAAATCTGATTTCAGTGCTGTTACCTGGGTGTCACAGACGTGTTTTATGGAAAATCCTTTCTTTAGGATTTTTTCTCCTGAGAAACCAAGAAGACTCAAAACCAAGATGTAAACAATAATTATCTGCTGCTGTAGAATGCTACAGGTGGATCTGTGATTGGTCTCATGTGGTTGTTTCTAATTAATGGCCAATCACTCCAGCTATCCAGACTGTCTTGGTCAGTCACAAGCCTTTGTTATCATTCCTTTTCTATTCTTAGATAACCTTCTGATGAAATCCTTTCTTCTATTTTTTTAGTATAGTTTTAATATAATATATATCATAAAATAATAAATCAGCCTTCTGAAACATGGAGTCAGATCCTCGTCTCTTCCCTCATCCTGGGACCCCTGTGAACATCACCACACCTGGGCAGCCCCATCCTTGGAATATGTTCTTTATTGTGTACCTGAAAGTCTGAAACGACCAACCTGAGCTCTCTTTCAGGAGAGAGATCCATTGACAAGGAAGGAAGGAAATGAGCAAAGTGAAAAGCCCCAAAAGAAAAGAACCCCACACCCACTGGGTACATTTCTGGCCGTGTGTGCTTTACACAGATTTCCTACAGCAAACATTTTGAGCTCCTCCAGCAGATTTCCCCTGCCCTGCCTGGATCTGAGTTAGATCCTGGAGAGGTGGCATTGCCCACTGCAGACCATCTTTGAAATGCTCTGTGCAAACCCGGCCATCAGGTATTTTGGGAACAACACAAAACTATAAAATGGACTAAGTATTCTCCCAAGGTTTTCTCCTTGTCACTGTTGCTGTCAGCTCGTGCTCCAAGGCAAGCTGGAGATGTTCCAATTGCTGTTTAAGAGGCTCTGGAAGTGTTGCAGTACAATGAGCCTTGGGTTGAATCTGTCTGGACCTCATCCTGGGAGAAACTGCCTCTGTAATCACCCTTTTTACCCAATAAAAAGTGTTTCCTGGTGTTCTAGAGGAGGTCTGGCTGAAGAGCTACCAGGTTATGCTTGGTTATCCTGTCCTCTGACAGGGATTTCTGCATTGTTTCTGGTTTTCTCTGGGACGTGAAGCTGTTGAGGAGAGTTTTTCTTAACACAGTTATTCTTGGCTGTAATAAGATTTTAGTAATGCTTCAAATGAAGAAGCTAATCCAGTTTTGGACACTGCACAGTTACATGTGGAAAGCAGTAGAAAAAGCCTGAAGGAAAACAGTAAGAGCAACATGGAAGGCAAGATTTAGTCATTACAACGGTTTGTTGGGATGACAACACTTAAAGAACATAAAATTCTTCAAAAACATAAAAGGAAAGAAGAGAGTAATCTCTTCCTTCTGTCTGTAGTGGGCAGGAATAGAAATTAGTGGGGTTAAATAGCAGCAAGAAAGATTCACTTTAGACTTTAAGGAAAAGCCTTTTAACATTAGGGCTGGTGAAGCGCTCAGCTGGATTGTGTGAGGAGGTTGTGCCACATCCCTGAAGGAGAACTGAGGCAGTCACCTGTCAGGAATGACACAGCTACAGATAATTACAGTGCATGTAACAAACAAGGGCTGGTTCCCATCTCTTGTCTCTGTGTCCCTTCTCACACTGTGCTCACAGGCAGGTGGAGCCTGTTGATTAATGAAGTGGCAGTACTTGTGCCAAGTGTGTTGTTTTATAGGTGCTGATAAACCCTGGGAGGGGAGGGCTTCAGGGAGCACATCTCACCTGCTTGGAGCTGCAGGACAGACCCACATTTCCCTGTGCAGGTCACAGCTTGAGCAGTGACAGCCCAGCTGGTACAGGGCAGAATTCCCAGAATGACCAGATTGGAAGAGACCTTCAAGATCATCGAGTCCAGCCCAGCACCAGCCCCTCAGCTAAACCCTGGCACCCAGTGCCACATCCAGGCTTTGTTAAACACACCCAGGGATGGGGACTCCACCACCTCCCCGGGCAGCCATTCCAGAACTTTATCACCCTTTCCATGAAAAACTTTTTCCCAATCTCCAACCTGTATTTCCCCTGGTGCAGCTGGAGGCTGTGTGCTCTGGCTGTGTCAGTGCTGCTGGAGAAAGAGCCCAGCCCCAGCTGAGCACAGGCACCTTTCAGGAGCTGCAGAGAGTGATGGGGGCAGCCCTGAGGCTCCTTTTCTCCAGGCTGAGCACCCCCAGCTCCCTCAGGGGTTCCTCACAGGGTTTGTGTCCCCAGCCCCTCTCCAGCCTCATTGCCTCCTCTGGATGTGTTTAAGCATCTCAAAATCCTTCCCAGACTAAGAGGCCCAACACACAGCAGGGGTTTAGAGGGAAGGGTTTCCTTCTCATACCCAAAGAGATTTGGATTTAGCCCTACTGGGCAGGACTGTGATCACCTTGCTTTGATATGAGTAGACTTCACAGAAAAACTCATGGAGGAGAGAGCTCTGCAATTAGGCCTGGTATTAACACAGGAATGGCAAAGCCTGGTCTGTAATTTCTGCTGCAACACCCATTTGGCAAATTTAAAACTATGCTCTGAAATATAATGTACTGTCATGCAAGAATTAAATAACATCAGTGGGGAAAAAAGATAAATTATATTCTTTACCTAGGGAAATATTTTGGTGGTAATGCTTGGAGATGTGTGTGCCTGTAATTAAATGCCCAATTTAATATAAGCATCTCACCTTGATAATTAAGCAATAAAGACACATCAGAATGCATTTCTGGGTGCTTATAACCTGACTTGGGTGATGCTATAAGGCATGAGGCCAAGGATTAAGTGGCTTAAACCACCTGAGAAATTCATTAATTCCTAGAAATTTGCTGCCTGCAGTGTTTTGTTGCCACTGGGATCCAGACTTGTACATAAAAGGGAGGAAAATGGATGATGTTACTGGGAATGTCACACAATGGGGCTGAAAGCTTTAGGATTCTTCAACAGTGGCTGTATCAAGTGCTATCAGAGGATCATTTCAGGCTTTAGTGAACCAATTTAGCATGACAATCTAAAGGGACAGTGCTGTTTTTAAGGACATGGGAACAATACTGACTACAATAATATTTCTCCACCTTGTTCCATTTGTTCCTTTCTTGTATTTCCCTTCACTTTTTTTTTTCCAAAACTCAAAGAATTATGTCTATATTCACTCAATAACATGCTTCTCATATAGAGCAGCAAAATCTAGGTGAGTGCACATGCATCTTATTCCAGTTTTTATCTCTAACTCTATAAAACTTCTCTCAATATACCCCAAGGGAGTGGTTTATCCCTGGGGCATCACCCAGCTCTGTGCACACGTTGGTGCTCACCAGGAGAGAAGCTTTGGGCAGTGCAGCATCCTGGGCTGGCACTGAGCATAGGAGAGTGCTGAATGTTTAATTAATGCTTTTGTGATTCTCTGGGTTCACTTCATCAAACACCCAGCTCAAGTCTTGCTCTGGCATCCAGCTTTCACCAGAGCTCTGATGGTAATGGATTTACACTGGATTTACAGGCATGTAGGGAATCTAAAAAAAAAAAAAAATCAAGCCATTGGAGTATATTTTGACAAATGAAACCATTATACATTTTGGTGTTTTGCTTTTTTCTTTCCCCTTTGATTCATTCAAGATTTATGTTGTTCATTTCCCTCTGTTTCCATGCACATGCCCAGAATATCTCTCTAAAATTTTGTTTTCTGATTACTGCGAGGCAATGGATTCCTAGAACTAGCACACATACCCCTGTACAATTTTATGTCAGTGGGGACTTGATGAGAAGTGTAGAGATGATAGTTTTAGCTGTCATCAAAGATGTGATGCCTGTCTGTTTATTTTTGGTTGGATGAGGTATAATTGCTCTTCTGGTTGACATTAATAAATGGTGTTGACTGGAGTGTATTCTTCTGATTGCTTCAATGAGTGACATGTATCATGTGCTGATTTTTGACTATGAAACAAATATCAGGATAAAGGAGATTATTAACCTCTTGCAATGATATGAGAATTAGACCCTATAAAATGAAGTAAGGATCTCATGCTCCTTGATGTTTAGTGAAGTAACATCAACAGGAAACTATTAATTCTCTCTCAATTCATGCTCTCAGGATAGGATATGTGCTTATTTTTAAATTCTAAATATTATCTTAAAAACTGAAACTAAGATATTATGTACAACACCACAGGAACTTTTGAATTGAGTCAAATTTATTCAGAAATCTCTGTTCCACTTTTTTTTTTTTTTTTAATGCAAAACTGACATATCTCAGCAGAGATGTGTTTGCAGTTCCAGAATTAGAACTGAGATTTGGGATGCACTAAATGTCTTTGGTTACATTTTGGCCCAAGTTCTGTTTCATTTGAATAAACAAACTTTGGAAGGGCTTGGGGGGAAGTGATTGAAATTGAGAGATTAGATTTTCCTTCCCATTTGAAAAAAGGAATATATTCCAGGCTCTCTGTACTTCTGCAGTGTCTGAAACATTCCCCTTTCTCTTGTGGCTCTGCAAATGTTCTGGCTGGCACTCATCTCCCTCTGTGTTGGATTTCTAAATTTATTTCCTAATCATTTATTTGTGACTTTTTTCTATGCTTACTCATATTCCTATGATGTGATGCCTAAACTTGTGCACTAAAATTCATCTTCAAGTACCTTTTTTTCAGAGAATTTTGTGATACTGAGTTGAAAACGAGGGCAAATGTCTGTTTCTCAATATAATGGAGTACCTGCTACCTTCCTTTGGAATATCCAGAAATATTTCTCACACACTCATCTCCTATGTGTAAAAATTTCCCAAAAGACAGCAAAACCCCTGCTTGATAGGAATTGAGTTTTTTCCATAATTGACATAATCTCACTTTATAACAAAGTAAGATGATTTTATGTGTTGCATTTGTTGTACTGCAGGATTTAGGGAATGCTGCAGATCCGAATTCAATGCTGGTAATTAGGAACAATGCATTTTTTGCCAGCTGATATTTTTCTTGTGCTACTTTTAGAATATTTTTTTCACATTTATTTCACAAATACAACTTCTGGACCAACCCATCTTATAAGTTAGGAGGATTATTTAGTGCTCTGGTTCAAAGCATGGAGAAGGGGAGAAGGAGAAACGTTCCTGAGCATATAATGATCATCATCATCATCATCAGTAATTATCTTTGAGATGGTGAAAAACTGGAAGGCCTTGCAATAATAGCACTCAAAATGCTCAGGGAAATAAAAGGAGATGTTGTGGGCTTAAAGAGATAATGAGACATACATATTGTGCCTCTACTGGGCAGCATCTGGGCAGAGAGCACGGAATAAGGATTGTAATACAGGCACTTGTAAACACTTAGGAGGAAGAATGCAGGCTGATATAGCAAATATAACTATGAATAGCTGAATGGGAATTCTAAAAGGAAAAAAGTGAACTAATTCTATTAAAGCTCAGTCCTGGGCAATGTATTAGCATGAGTGTCCTCATTGCCTGGGGCGTTCTAGCCTAGCATGGAAATTGCAGCGCCAGATCATTTCCTGCAGTGTGCTATCCAAAGGCAGGGGGGGTTATCCTAATGATCTGTGGGCCTGAGGCATTTCTGAGCTCAACTTCTTGGTTCATGTAAACATAATGCTTGGGAGAAGTTGAATGATATTATTTTTCCATCTCCTTTGCTGCTGTTTGTTGCTGTTCAAGACCTCACAGCAATATGAGGATCTGTGTTGCATAGGATCCCATAAGATTGTGACACCAGAAAGTGTTCCTTTAGGAATTGGGCTTCTGAACCTCTTGCATGGAGGTGTAATGGATGGGACACATAATTTGAGCTGTGTGTGGTGACACCTGCCTTTGTCCATTCCACTTGAGCTGCTTTAGGTCGGGGCAATTTTTGAGTTAAAAGTCTTTGGTTAACAGGTGGCCAACCAAAATTCTCAGGAAAAGCTGTATTTAAAGGTATATGTGTTGTAACCTGTGGTTTGAGGACTTCAGAGCTTGATGTGGTTGATCCTACTGGTACCTTTTCCAGGAATTTCCATCTTTAGTCTTATCCCTTGTGGTGCTATCTGTGCTATTGATCACACAGTAAAGGTCTATCACAGATCAGTAGCTGCTAATTTACAGATGTGCTTCCAGCCTCCAGAACTGCTGCCACACTAATGAGAAACCTGAGTGTCATTAGTGACTGCACTGACAAATATCCAAGGCATTGTCCTGGGACCACTGGAAAACAACCACACCAGTGCCAGCGAACTTCAGTGTGTAACTGCTTGCCTGGACTCTGCAAGGCGCTTTAAAAAAGCAATTTTGAATGTGTTGCTTCCTCTCTCTGAGGTTTTTTTGTTCTTCACTGTGTTTCTGCTGGTACTCTCAGAGTGCACATCTGGGCTACAGAGTTTTCTGCTGCCCTGGGAGAAAAGTGAGACCTTTAGATGCAATCCTTGCTTTAGTTGCTCTGTGTATTCCAACATGCACCTGTTTATATTGTTCAGTCTGTACCATAATGTACCTACAAGTTCCTATAACTTGAATGTAAAGCAACCTGTGGAAGTAGAGACAAAAAATGTCTTCAGTTTGCATTCAGATGCAGAGGGAAAGTACTCAAGACAAATTTCATGCTGCAGATTGCACACAAGCAACCCAGTTGGATAGGGAGATTCCAGTGCTTTTGTAGCAGGGCAATTGCACAGCAGCCACCCAGCCCTGAGCCCTGTGCCAGGAGCCTGAGCATGTGATTGAGCAGCCACAGATACTCTGAACTGCCACCTGTTTCCTCTCAGGATTATAGAAGGATGTAAATATCACACTTCAGAAAATCTTAAGAACACGTGCAGGTATTTCCTGACTCATGAAGAATTTATCTCCAAGGTTACCCACTCTGTGCCACAGGTGGAGTCAAACACAGGTTAAAATATTTTGTAAATGGTGTGAAAACCTCAGAAAGCTGACAGTGGCTCTCTCTGGAACACAGAGTGTGCTCCATCTCACTCACAGGAATTTCCTTCCTCAGGATTCCCTGCCCTGCCCTTCCTCACTGCATATGAAAATCCCTAAAGATTGAAGACACCTTACAATGGGCACATTCAAATCTGAAGGGCTGAAAATACTCAGCTTTAAATTTCTTCTTGAGCAGGCTGGAACAGAATGGTTGTCCTCTGAGCTGGGGATAAAATGTATTTTCACAGTCAGCTATTGAAAAATTGGAGAGCAGCTATTTTGGAAGGAGTTTGTCTGAAGTCTGCTTTGTGTCCTAGGTCTCTGCTAAGGGGCACACTTGCGTTTTTGACAAATGGGACCATTATGCTTTTTGAATAATGCTTCTGAAAACAGCCTTTTAAAAATCTTCCTATCCTATTAAAACCATTTGAGATTTTAAATAGGTCAATATAAATACATCAACATCTGTGATTATCAGCTGACAAAAGCTTTGCCTGCTTTGGACAAAATAACATCTGAAGTTCAGACCTTCCTATTAAAGGAGCAAACTAAACAAACATTTGCTGAAAATTCAAAGGCAACAAAAAGCAATATGGAAGTGCTGAATGATAAGACTACTGTTTTATTAATATAAAGGCTTGCCTTAATCTCAGAATTCAATGGCAACTACAGAAATATTCAAGGATTTGCAATGGGGGGCTGCTCCATGAGGGTGGATGAGCTGGGAGCTCTGGCAGAAATTAAGCAGCAACTTCCCTTCCTATGCAGGATTCCATTCATAAGAACACCCCTTTGAGGACTGACAGAGAGAAAAGCTCCAAATGCCAGTGTCTGTTAATGTTTGTGGCTCTTGTCTGCACAGAGAACTTCTGCTGCCTTTCATCAGCATGACATGCTCATCAAAGACAACTTCTTTTATTCCCATTTGATTACTGTTACAGTTTTGGACTAGGAAAAGCAAGTACAGAGATAAAAGCAGACTGTCAGCATTGACTGAGAGTTGTTTCCCTCTATTTCTGGCTAGCTGGAGACAGATCTCTGTGAGCACTGATGACAAATTCAATCCATGGGCCAGGCTTGTTGTGTCACTTCATGCTCCTGAACGCAGATTTTTGGGGCACGAGTTCTTGGGGATGGCTCCTGCAGAGGGGCCACTTCATTCCTG
>NW_005054502.1:227007-227167 GCF_000277835.1 Geospiza fortis | reverse complement strand
AATTTTAGTAACATCCATGAGCTGATTGCAGAGCTTTTGGTAAAATTGGAGTAATTCCAGCTCTTGAGTCAGCTCTGGCATGGTTCAGGGCCTGGAAGGGGAGCAGATCCCTTCAGAAAACCAGTGTGTGTTCCTACTGCTTCTTACTCAGCAGCAGGAA
>NW_005054502.1:185869-226992 GCF_000277835.1 Geospiza fortis | reverse complement strand
TGTGACCTTTCACAGGAATTGTGGATGAAAGAGAAATACATGAAGTTACAGCTCTTGTGGTGTAAGTTGGAAGCTTTCAAGCATGAAGCAGGGTGGCTGGCTCTAATGCAATGATTACAATATTTATTGTATCAATAAATATTGATACAATATTTTGTCCTGTTCAACCTGAGGAGCATTTTCCCTACTGGATTCAGGTAGAAATTGAAATCTGAGGCCATTCAGGTGTTTCCATTTCACATGTCAAGCTCATTTGGTGCTATTAATGGACACCAGACTTAAGATTTTAGTATTTAGCAGTACTCTGTTTTAAAGTTCTAGGAGAAAAATCAAAACATTCCCCCCCAACAAAACCAAAACCACCCTAAACCACCAAAACCCAACAAACAAACAACCCCCCCCCAAAAACAAACAAAACCCAAACAAAAAAAAGTAGGATAAGGATTTTTACTTTGCTCTCTGTTCTGAGGAAAAAAATTTGTTCTCCAGAGCATCAGCTTCTGAGTGTGTAGCCTTCATCTCTGTCTCTTTACTCTGTACAACTTATTTGGTGTGTTTTTTTATTCTTTTGAAGCATTAGGCACAAAATGTGGAAAAAAGACAGTTACAGACTTTTTATCTAATATGTTCAGATTTGTGCCTCTATTCAAAGCGCAAACATCAATTTTCCTAGTTCCTTTTGCAACAGGGTTTTGTAGGAAAAGTACAGTTTTAATTGCAGCTGTTATCTTCCATGGGAGGCTCTTATCATATTAACCTATTGAAGTAGTTCTGATCTGTTTTCTATCTGAATCCTGTGGATCTTTATGCACATGTAATGATTACTTGCATAAGAAAATCCATAGCATTCTTGAATCGGGCTTCAGCTGCTGAGTGCCGCGTTTGATCTGCTTCACCATCATGTTCCTCACTTGTGATGTATTTGATTTTGGAGCTGGCATCTCAGGAGCCTGGCACTTTCCAGTTTAATTCAGGACATGAAATAACATGATGGTTTGGTTTGGAAGGAACCTTAAAGCTCATCCCATCCTACCCCCTGCCATGGCAGGGACACCTTCCACTGTCCCAGGCTGCTCCCAGCCCTGTCCAGCCTGGCCTTGGGCACTGCCAGGGATCCAGGGGCAGCCACAGCTACTCTGGGCACCCTGTGCCAGGGCCTGCCCACCCTCGCAGGGAAGAATTTCTTCCCAATATCCAACTTAAATCCCTGATCTTTTAGTTTCAAACTAAAGTTTGTTGGTTCATGCTCCACACTGCAGAAAGAAGGACTCTGCAAAGGTCAAGCCCCTGCTCCACCAGGAAGGCTGAGGAGCTGGTGAACATTCCCAGTGCAGAGAGCAGAATGGATTTTATCTACAAAAATTCCCCAGGACAACTTGAGACCACTTGCTTCTTAAACTTTGAGGAACTTCTGGGTTCAAACAAGCAAACAAACAAACCCCTAAGGATTAGAATTATTCACCAAGAATATCAAGTTATTGCCCTGCTCTTCAGCTCTATTTTACGAAAGAAAGCTTTAACTTCCTATTCCCTAATCCCTGTTTGCTGTGGAGGCCTGGACACATCCTTTTCAGCTCCCTTTTTAGCTCATTTGCATAGCAAAGCAAGCGATAAGCGCCCAGCTACAGCCCTACAAGAGGAATAGCAGGATTTAATGAAATCATGGAAGTCTCTCACAAGGGACATGAGTTGTGTGTACCCCCACAGACAGCCCAGGTCCTCCTCACACTGCCTAAGGAACATCCCCAGCTCCCTCAGAGCATGGACTGGAGTGCCATGAGCACATTCCCTGCAGTCTTCCAAAGGGAAAACGATGAAGGATGTGATAAAGATCATTATCCCTGCAAAGCGTGTTGCTGTTCCGTTTCTAAGCTTTCCCACAAAGTCCTATGTGGACACATTCTTCTTGGAACTAAAAAAGTTCATAGGATCACAGAATATCCTGAGTAAAAAGGACCAAAAAGGATCATCCAGTCCAAATCCTGGCTCTACACAAGACAACCCCAAGGATCCCACCATGTGCTCCTGGAGCTCTGGCAGCCTCGGGGCCGTGCCCATTCCCTGGGGAGCCTGGGCAGTGCCAGGACCTCTGGGGAAGAACCTTTCCCTGAGCTCCAGCCTGACCCTCAGGAGGAGCTGCAACCCCCAACGAGGTCTGACCTCAGTCTCCTCTTATCCAGAGCCCTTAACAAATTGGGTCTTGGTTTTAATGAGCACAGACAGAGGGCCAACCCTAATGGATCTAAAAGTACATCCAGAGGATTGCTTATATAGCAGAAAACCGTCATCAAATCTTTGAGGTTAGAAAAGCCATCTAAGATCCTGAAGCCCAACCTTTGACTGAACACCACCATGTCCACTAAATCACATTGGGGAGCCCCATGACTGCTGATGTCCTCATTTACGGGAATGTAGAGTTTTATTTACAGCCCATCATATCCCATAGGCAGGAGCAGGGAAGTGGTTATCCACCAGCTGGGAAATTTGGATCTGGAATCTGGAAATTTGGATTTGGATCTGGAAATCTGGATCACCACAGGCACAGAGCGCTGTGGTACTGCAGCCAACAACTCCAACACACAACCACAGCAGCCCATGGAAGGGCTTGGATTATCTGCATGCACATGGATCACAGCTGGATGAAGCTGGATTGACAAGAGGCACCTCTGCACTGCCCTCACCTGTGGCTCATGAAACAGAGATGATAAAGTTTACAGCACGACTTAAAATTACACTGCTAATGAGGAAGTTAGTTATGCCCTAAAAGTTAAGGAAAAGCTCATTTGTCCGCATCAAGATCTTTAGCATGGGGGTTTTTTTTCCGCATGAATAGAATTTCTTCCACTGGCTGTTTCTTACTGCGTATAAATAAATAAATAACTGAACAGAGCTGAAGTGGAAAAAAAAGCAGCATGTTCTGTTTTCGGCAGCTATGACTTGATTCTTTGCTGCCATGGCTTCAGCAAGGCTAGAAGGAAGTAGGTGGGCATTCATGTGTGAGAAAAAGCCTATGTTTTTAACAGAATTAGGCAGCTGAGCTCATTTCCACCCCATTAGGATCACTCTATGAGACAGTGCTGCCAATGAAAGTGCAAGAGATTAGTTTTCTCCTCAGTAGCTTAAGCAATGCTCTGGGCACCAAATACAGATCATGACACTTTTCAGGGATATTGCAAAGCTCATGCAGGGAACTGATCCAGATCCTTCCTACCTTTCAATTTCTCAGCAAAGCCATTTCCACACAAACACACCACTGTGCCCTGAAAGAGTTTATTTGGAAATGGAAAGAAGAGAAAGGAGTTAGATGCTTATTGGAAATCCATTTGCTGGAAGTGTGTTAAAGAAAGCTAAGAGTTTTAAGAAAAGGTCTGTTAATAGGTTACTGAAACATTCCAATATCTATTGCCACAGCTTGGCACCACAGGTCTGCAAGTTGTAACAGCATTTATGGTGAGACACACATTTTTTTTTTCATTTACTATGCCACTGAATTTATATAAAGAGCATACCTTATTCCTAACCTCATTTTCCTCTAATATTCCTACCTACAACAAGCGCTGAAAAAGTCAGTTGGATAGTTGGTTGTTTTCCAGCTGTTAATGATTTCCTCCTGTTCAGAGTAAAGGGCAAGAAAGAAGGGCAGAGAAAAAATAATTACTGCTTGGCTATTAAAATAACAATATTCCTACCAGAGATGTGTTAGCATTTGCTCCCTAGGTGGTTATAACTTATCCTGAGAGGAAGATTAGAAATATCCTGGATTTCCAAGTGGTATCCATTCAGTTCCACTCAAGATTTACAGATATAAGCATTTTCTCTTCCCTTCTCATCTTCAGAAAATCTCCTGTGAAATTTAAAATTCAAGAGCATCACAGCTGCAAAGTGCAATGGGTCTGGTTAGAGTGAAGGCACTCGGAACCATTCTGTGAGGATTGTCCATTTTTCTCAGGATTCAGGAGTAGCAGCCACTCCTTTTGTCACCAGCTGTGGATACTCACAAGGAATCTCTGTATGATGGGGATGATCTGATTCCCTGGCCATCTGGAGGGATTTGCTCTCTACACCATTTCCTATTGACAGAAAACAATAGCAATAATATCAGGAGAAACAACAATGATAATGAAAACCCAGTAACAACAATCCCAAAATTTCTGATTTCTAAGGCTGGAAAATTACTTAGAGCAATGTAGAATATTCCACAACCATAATAATGGTAAGGTTAAGCAAATGGAAAGTCCTCAGGAATGTAGTTGGAAATTGAGCTGGGGGAAGAAAAGACAGAGATGCCAACTGGTTCCTTTCCCCAATTATTACCTTAACCAGACTAAGAGATATTGAAATTCCTGCAGCTGAACTATGGCTGCAATGCACTCCAGCAACACGTGCTTATGAAGGGTCTGGATAGAATTTATGACCAGCTGTTTAATTCTAATTTCATGCTCATGTCCTCCCTCCACCGGGGTGTTGAAGTCAGCAGTGCAGTGCCATTAAGGCCATGGATGGTTAGCTCTTATGGGAATGTACATATTTGAACAAATGTGCATTTCCAAATGCTAGAGAGACTTGTTGGGGTAGTGGAGGACAGATAAGAGTTTGCTCTGAACAAAATCAATGCCTTGCATTTAGCCCAGTAATTGCCCTTTTCCAGGATGTGCTTGCATTTTAGCTTAAACTAAATAAAGCAAAACAATTTTATGCCTGAGGGAAGTACCAGCAGAGCACAGTGGGAGGGGCAGGGTCAGCACTCCTTTAAGACCATTTTTATCTGATCAGCCTGACACTAAGAAAAGACCCTTAAAGGATTTTAATAGAGGCATTATGTGGGAGAAAATACAAATAAAACAGCTCTTCAGACACATTGTCAAGCCTATAAAAAGTGTAGCTGCTAACCCAGCCAGGGCTCTCAGTGTAATCTGAACATGCAGCAGTGTCAGGATTACAGCAGTCTGGTTAATACCCCCCAGCAGATGTTTTTTAAAGTCTTATTGAAATCCAAGCTGTTTTCTCAGTCCATGAATAAATCTTTAAGTGCAGCAGTCTCTTTTTTTTTTTTAATTATTATTGTTTAAATGTAGCTGGATTAATTGTCTACTCAGAAAGTGACTCGATACAAACCAACACCAAACTGCTCTTAATATTTAATTGTTCTTAATAATAATCTCCCTGCTGGATCTCACTGCACATCCACAGGTTTCTATCATCAGACACAGAATCATGGAATGGTTTGGGTTGGAAGGGACCTTAAAACTCATCCAGTGCCACCCCTGCCATGGCAGGGACACCTTCCACTATCCCAGGTTGCTCCAAGCCCTGTCCAGCCTGGCCTTGGGCACTGCCAGGGATCCAGGGGCAGCCACAGGTGCTCTGGGCACCTGTGCCAGGGCCTCTGCACCCTCATCCTCATTTTGGGAGGCACTGGCAGGGGCTCTGAGGTCTCCCTGGAGCCTTCTCTTCTCCAGGTGAACACTTCTGGGTCTCCCAGCCTGGCTCCAGTCCTTGGAGCACCTCTGTGGCCTCATCTGGACTTGTTACAAGAGGCTCAAGTCTTCCTTGTGCTGGGAGCCTCTGAGCTGGATGCAGTGCTCACAGAGTGCTCCTTCTCCTTCCCAGCACCTGAGCTGGCCAGGAATATCCCTGTGCTGGGCAGAACATCCCCCCTTGTGCTGGCAGAGGAGACATTGAGCACTTGGATGCAAGCTCCACTCTCAGCTTCCCTCCCTGCCCCATCAGCCTTCCAGGATTAATGACAAGTCTGGCTTTTTATCACAAAGTGTAAGATTGGAAATGCCAAAAATGCATTCTTATGTGAAGGCTGGCATTTCAGCTGATGAACTAAATAAGTCTGATTTAGGGTTATTTCTACCTGGGTATTAATTTGTGCTTATAATAGAAACACCAGACATGTGCTGTCCAGTGCAGCTGAATGCAGCTTTATTTTATGTCTCAAAGCCATCTCCTAGCAAGTTGGATTTGTCACATCCTGGACAGGAGGATTATCCTCACAAGAGTATTACCCCTGTAGCTGAAAATTTCTGGTTCTTAGTTTCTGTTTCTTCTTTCTTCTTACCTTCCTTATTTTCTGGCTGATGGACTGCACACACAGAGTACAGTCTGGTTTTTAGCTGTTGGATGTTATTGCCTCCTGTTTGTGAAGACATGCTCAAGCTAGCTTTAAACTGCCTGTTGGAAGCATATCCCAAAGGAGAATGGGATCCAACAGGAAGAAAAATACCCTTGTATTTAATGAATTTATTCAGTGCCATTTGCAGCATTTATGGAGTTTCAGTGGCTGCACTGCTAAGGATGCACAGTCCCCGCATTTGGGAGCTAGGCTGGTATAAGAATAAAGCAGACTGGAGAGGTGATAAGCACATTGCTTTGCACCCTCATTCCTGGAGATTAAAATCTTCCTTTAGGAAGGAACAGAAAGGAAGGAATCCCTTTTAGTAAGTGATCAGGTGTGTGTTTGCTTTGATACTGGGGAAACTCTGCGTGGCTTTGTAGTTTCACCAAATTATCCCCAAAGTCTGTTGTGGTTCCAGTGCTACATTTTTGTGCCCCTTTGCTTTAGATATAAATGGATTAAACAGTAATGTTAATTGATATATTTATGCAGGGGCTTGTAAAACAGGATTCCACACATTCTGAGACTAAACTGGGATGTCAGGCCACCCTCTAAAGCTTGGAATTCTGCATGGACCTGAACTTAGATGTGGCACTTTTAGTGGTGGGCTTGGCCATGCTGAGTCAACACTTGGGCTCAATGATCTTAAAGGGCTTTTCCAACCTCAGTGATTCTGTGATTCTAAGATTCTACAACAACATTTCTTGTACCACATCTAACATAGGGTCCCCCTTGTTTGTGGGGTCAGCACTAGGGGTGCTCCAGTATTATTATTTATTGATCTGTAGCCCCTAACATCGATGGTTTGAAGGAATTCAGTAAGATGGGAGACCCTGCATGGTGCCAGTGTTGTTGTTTTGCTCTCTGTAGCTTGGTCACATTCCCTGATGAGGCAGCCTGTGAGGGCATGGCTTATTCAAACTGACTCTGATGAATTTATCTAAGCCAACTGCAAGTCTTGTTGCAATAATACCTTTGACAAAAATTGAAATTAAAGAGCTCTGAGTTGGTACAGAAATCTCCTTATGCTGCTCCCTGTATAATAACATTAACTTGGGCAGGAGTTGCTATGGGAGTGTATAAAGAGATTTGTGCTCTGTGGGCAATCTATAACTTAGAACTGTTCTCAGGATTTTTAACTCCTTAATTAACTCTAATGTGTCCAGTTAAATACACATTCCTGGGATCATCTTTATCATGCCCAGGCAGCACTCTGTCATCCCATCATAGTCCCAATGTGAGAAAGAACCACTCTTTCTGTTTTGTTTTAATTTCCAACTAGTTGATGCTCAGGATGGTTATTTAACATGAATCTCTTCTGTGTCATTGTAATGACAAAGGTCATATTTTGAGCCAAATATATAAATTTTGGTTCTCATTTAAAATGAGCATCTTGGGTCCCATGGTTTCCTGTCTGGTATATTTGGGGATGGGAGCCTCTGGCTTTCCTCCTGCAGTATCACAGATCACTGCAAACATAAAAAATGGAGGGTTCTAATGTGCAACAAGAAGCCAGAAAAAAGTTCATCAGAACTTAGAATGTCTGAGCTGTGCCTGATGCACCTGCTATGAATTGGAACTTACTTCTAGCTGTTTTCTCAGGTTTTTTTTTAACATTTGCATGTCAATTCATGCAATTGGAAACTCTCTCTGACACTATCAAGTCTCATTGCCTCATATTGCTGCCCATTATTACACAAAATCTTCTTTTCATACAACTACTTAGGTTGACTTTGAAAACTAAAGAGACTTTTTTTAGCTACACTTAGAAAATTATTTTTTGCTGGCATTTGGAAATACAAGAGTTTATTTTTATACCTTACTGGAGGTTATTTGACCTTCATTTTCCAATGGAAATAAGAAAATAAAGGCAGACAGCTCTTTCTCCATCCATCAGCCATTTTCCCTGAAGGATCTGATCACTGGATTATATCATGTTTGCTTTTGGACAAGGTGCTGCACCAGCACTGGCTGATGTGGATTAATTACCTCTCACCCAGCTGAAATTGTGAGACCATTGGGGGAAAAAATGAAATTTATGATTCTTGATTGATCTTATACACTGCCTGTCTTCCACATGGAAAGTACCACCAGTATTCTGTGGCTCCAGGAAAAAAATCTTTCCTGTCTGGAAGTGCTGGAGGGTAAAACAAACAGAAGGCATGAACATGAACACCTGAGCAGAGATGAAAGGCAGTGAGATTTGCTGAATTTAGTCACTCTTGTGCCTGAAAGCCACCAGTGCCATCCATCTGGTGACTATGTTGAATATGTTAAATATGTTAAATACACCTTGTTGGGACAATGGGATGTCAGCAGGACAGAAAGGCTTCCAAAATTTGAATTTTCTTCAGTGCAGAGCGCAGAATATGCTGTGCCATTGATGTGAGTTCAACTGGTGTACAAGGATGCTCCAGAGCAGGATTTCTGACTGGAGTAGCAGGGCTTGGCCTGTTTTCCATATGGATTCATGAAGATATTGGAAAACTTAGCTGAGGAAGAGCACAGCAGCACAAATGGAGATGCAGGCTAAGCCTGCAGACACACTGCAGCTGGCACATCTGGATTTGCCCTTTGTGTGTGGTGGTACCCAGCTAGTGAGCTGTGCCCGGGCACCTGGTGCTCCCTGCAAATTCCCAGGCACTACTCATGGGACAGATCACAAATTAAAACCCCAAACCTTGTTCTACTGCAGAAAAAAATCCTCAGTGTGTTCTGCAGTTCATCATCCTGTAAAGCAGGCACACAGAGTGTGTTGCTCCTTATTTCACCAAGAAGCCTGTTCAGTTGCTTAAGTTACAGCATAAAGTTATTCTACATTTTTACTGCTTTTTGCTACTTTCTCTCCACATAATTTCTGAGTGAAATAATTCCATTTGGCTGATTGATTCAGGAATTTGATTGTCACATTCAAGGCATGACATTTGAAAAGGCATGGTAATGGACCTGAAATGTGTTGCTGTAAGTTTTAAAGTGATTTTTTTGTAATGTTGAGGTGGAGCACTAATATCCCTTTGGGTAAAATCTATTGCCCCTAGAAACAATATTTCAAAGTTCACTAATATTCATGACTGCCTTCCCCTTGTAATTGCATCACTGAAAGAAAACCAATGTGCTTTACAGGCTGGTTGGAAACAGCTTTGCAAAGATTTTTACAACACTCTGTGACAAAAGACAAAATTCCAGAGCAGATGAATGGCTCAAATGCAGTAAAGATCCAGCTGCAATGGGCTGGAACTCCTGTGCTCCATCTCTGCTTGGTGCCTTTCTGGTCCATCTCAGAGTGGCTTTCTGGTGCCATCTCAGAGTGGCTTTCTAGTCCATCTCAGAGTGGCTTTCTGGTCCATCTCAGAGTGGCTTTCTGTTCCCATCTCAGAGTGCCTTTCTGGTCCATCTCAGTTTGCCTTTCTGGTCCATCTCAGAGTGCCTTTCTGGTCCATCTCAGTTTGCCTTTCTGGGTCCCCTCTCAGAGTGCCTTTCTGTTCCATCTCAGAGTGCCTTTCTGTTCCATCTCAGAGTGCCTTTCTGGTCCATCTCAGTTTGCCTTTCTGGTCCATCTCAGAGTGCCTTTCTGGTCCCACCTCAGAATGGCTTTCTGGTCCATCTCAGTGTGGTTTCTGGTCCATCCCAGAGTGGCTTTCTGGTCCCCTCTCAGAGTGGCTTTCTGGTCCATCTCAGAGTGGCTTTCTGTTCCCACCTCAGAATGGCTTTCTGGTCCCCTCTCAGTGTGGTTTCTGGTCCCACCTCAGAATGGCTTTCTGGTCCCATCTCTGGCTAACCCTGATGTCCCTGGGAGTTCAAAGCCCAGCCTTGCTCACATCTGTGCTGGAAGAGTGCAGGGCTGCCCTCAGAGTGCAGAGAGCAGCTGGATTGCCCCCCTGACCTGTTCGTGTCAGGATAGTTCCTCTTAGAGCTCAATAAACAGCAGCTGGTCAAAAATGCAAGCTGGGAGTGCAATTATGTCTTTAAATACATCGTTTTACTTTGTGTTGAGCTATAACAAAGCTCATGTTCATGCTGGTAGTGGGGCAGGGGCTGACTGAGGTAAATTCTGATGATTTTTTAGACTGAGGGCTGTGCTGAACTGTGGTCTAAATGTCCCTGCCACACAGAGCACAGGAACCATTATCCCAGTTTATCATTTATACATTTATATAATTTATAAATTTTGCTATTTATACATTATAAAATTACCCTGCTGGCATTCTCAGCTTGCAGCAGTGTGCCTTTTCATGTTTGGGGAACTGTTTTGCCTGGTGACTGCAGAGCAAAGCTCACCTTGTGAATGAGAGGAGCATCAGGCAACTGCTGCCTACACCTGCCTCTCAGAAGGGGAGGAATAGCCTGATTCCAGATGCTGCACTACTTGTGATGTGCAGCAAACTAAAATTATGTGAGCCCATGTCCCAAAGTGAAAACAGAGGGTTGACTATCAAAAATATCTTTGTTTATATTTTTAATTTTTTTAAATTTTGTCTTGTTTTGTTATGGGCTTTTTTCTTTGAGTGGTTTGGTTTTTTGTTTGTTTTTGTTTTGGGGTTTTTTTCTGTTTATTTGTTTTTTGGTTTTTTTTCTTGCAAGCAGAGCATGAAAAACCTGTAGTGAGGAGTGAATGCAAACCAGCAAAATGAGACTTTCACCATCTCTTCACCACCACCACCATGTTTTACCCTCAGCAGGGCTAGAGGTGGAAATTGTGTGTTTGCAATTTTAAGTGCTGATAAATCACTAATCATATCAAGAATTAGCAAGCAGCTCACCTGATAAAGAGGAGACAGTTTCTGCAGACTGTCACTTCTCAAGGATAAATAATGTGTTTTACAGGGAATATGTTTCAGCCGGAATAATTAGGAGAAATACAGATGAGAGCTGTATGTCTGATGGAGTTACCCTCTCAGAGGACCCTCTTGAAAATCGTATCTGTAATGGATGTTATGGAGATTTGAAAGAAAATTTGAAACATGCGACTTTTTATCTGCTTTTGATGTTACATTCAGCTGCTTTCATCTCAGAGGATAAAAGTAATTGAACAATAATCCCAAAGAGAGTCAAATACACAAATCAATAAACTGCTCTCACAGGAGAATTTATTTTGATGAGCACACTGGTACCTCACACTTCCCCAGGCTGTGAGATTTCCATTCAGTGCCTTGTTCTCTTTAATACAGATAGTGTGCCCTGATTGGGAACATAAACAATGAATGAGGCAGATCTACTCACTGAGTATCACCAGACAAAAACAGCTTTTTGCCTCCTTTGAGTGACATCCTAAATCTTAATTGAGTGTTGAAAGCTTGGCAGTGTATTTTTATTTTTGTGTTCTTTTGGGAAGTAAATGAAAGCCAAGGGCTAGTGCTTCCATTAGACACAGTGAGAATGCAGGCTGCTGTTAGGCAAGAGTGTTTTCCTACCTTGTCTGTGATGTGCAGAGGAATTTTTCATCCTTTGTATTCCTTTACTCCTCAGTGCTTTCCAGTAATTTTGGAATTTTAAAAAAATCTATTATGATTTATTCTTCTGAACTTTTTATATGCATTCGTTAATAAACCCCAGGATGGCTCAGGTTGGAAGGGACCATGGTGGGCTCATCTGGTGGCGCTCCCTGCTCAGGCAGGGCCATCCCAGAGCCCAGGGCACAGCAGAGTCCGTGTGGCTCTGGGATATCCCAGGGAGGAGCCCCCAGAGCCCCTCTGGGCTCTGCCCAGGGCAGCAGCTCTGCCTCGGGGCAGGGGAATTGCTGGGCTCAGCCCTGCCCGGGGCTCTGGGGCCATGGCTGGGCCTGGGAACACGGGGATGGACAGGGACAGACAGGGACAGACAGACAGGGACAGACTGGGACAGACAGACAGGGACAGACAGTAAGGGACAGACTGGGCTGGGCTCAGCCCTGCCCGGGGCTCTGGGGCCATGGCTGGGCCTGGGAACACGGGGATGGACAGGGACAGACAGGGACAGATAGGGACAGACAGAGAGGGACAGACAGACTGGGACAGACAGGGACAGATAGACATGGACAGACAGACAGGGACAGACTGGGACAGACAGACAGACACACAGGGACAGACAGGGAGGGACAGACAGGGACAGACAGGGACAGACACACAGGGACAGACAGGGACAGACTGGCCTGGGCTCAGGCCCTGCCCGTGGCTCTGGGGCCTGGAGAGCACAAAGGGATGGACGGGAGAAAACACGTCTTTAAAAAGAGTGCTTCTTTCTTCTTCTCAGAATAATTGAACAGCCTGTGTAGAGGAAGCTTCTCTTTTACTCACTATTTTGATTACCTTATTTATTTTATAGAGATAATTTATGTTTTGTCAGCATCTAGCTTCTATGTTACTCTGAGTCTCCTCCACTTGGTCCATTTGAGGATAACAGCAAAGCACACAGAGGAAGAGATAATAAAAATAAATGCATGTATGTGTTAGTATAGCAAACAGTTAAAATAAATATTTTATTGATGCATAATGAAATAAATTTGTAAAATCTGCTTTTTTACTTTTGGTTGGCAAAAAACCAGTGGCTTACCTGCTTTCTAATCTCACTTTCATTAGCATATTTAATTAAGCTGTTGTATTTAATCATCAAAATGCTCAGTAATGTACATTTTGTTCCCAGTCATGGAATGCCACCACTATGTGTATCCATGATAGATATTTTTAATAAAATCAGTAATTACCCTTTATTGTTCTTTTAAATTGTTATTTTTTAAGTGTGTTAGGGCACAACAGGTTTGGGGTATAAAAGAAAGCAAGCTCTCATTTTGCCATTTCATAATATAATGAAAAAAAATTTCCTTTAAATAGATGCTAATAAACCTTTTTTTTAAAAAAAAGCAATGCTTAATTATCTTGAAGTTGTTTACAAGTGGAGCTTTGGCAGCTCAGCTCTGGCTGCAGCAGTGCTGGGAAGGCTGTGCTGGCAGCTCAGGTCCTGCTCTGCACAGCCTCTGCTTTCCCTGTGCCCTTGGCCAGCCCCTGGATTTGGTCTGGGAGTGTGACAGGCACATTTTGTAACAAATGGAGGGGTCCAGATAGATCTGGGATCCATTTAAAGGTGTTGGGGTTGTTTTAAATTTGTTTTGTTTGGTTCTGCTTAACAAAGTAGAAGTCTGAGATTAGAGGATGTTTTATGGGATTTGTAATGTATCAAATATTTTACTTTATTATAGATATTTTCAAATCTTTAGTGTTTTTCAACTAAAATTTGCAACTGAAACTAAACCAGATCAATAAAAAAATGAAGAGGATTTGCAGCTAACTGAATTAAAATTATGTCAGTTGTGGGGAGAGCTCAGTCCCTGGCTTGCCTAACCACATACTCCATTATCTAACTTATTTCCTATTTATTTTAAAATAGTGTGGCAGAATTCCTTTTCTTTATTGCTCAGAGAATGCCCTAAAATAGTCTGGTTTAGTTTATCAGCTGTAATGACACCTATTTCTTTGTACATGGTTTGGGCTGTAGTGATTGAAGGCCTCACAAACAGATTGTTTGTTCTCTGGTGATTTTATTGTGTCAGTCTCACTCCTTTCTTCTCTTTTCTCTGTTGCAAGTCTTTCAGAACACCCCTTTCTGTATAATTGCCTACTTTCAGCTCTGTCTGCACTGCCTTTGGACCAGTGACGCCATCTGAAGTGGTTTAAAAGAAAGCAAATTTAGATCCAAATATTAGGGAGATGTTCTTTCCTCAGAGAAGGGCGAAGCCAAAACACTTTCACAGCACTGCACGACTGGTGATCTCTGTTGAATCAGTGCTTTCATCTGTCATGTCTGCAGAGGTATTTATGCCACATTTTGGCTCAGAGGCATTGAAATGTGCTGGGCAGCAGCAGCTGAGGGCTCAGCAGAGGAGCTGTCACAGAGGGACACGTTGCACTCAAGGCATGGACAGGGCTGTCCATCACTCAGAGGTGGCTGTGCCTGGGACAAGGCTGGGGAAGGTGTTTGTGGCACAATTCCTCTGGCAGGATGAGCAGCACATACTGTGGAGGGGCTGGGTTTATCCTGAGCCACCACACTCCAGTGAATTTTGCGTTTAAGGTAACCTCTGGATTATTTTTGCTCTGTTTGCTTTGCTGCATTTTTTGATAGCAAACGTGTTTCCCTAGATTTGTTTCATCCTGTGGAAATTAAGGGAGGAAGATGAGGGATGGGGAATAAAGGGGAGAGAGAGAAGGCTTCAGCTTTTATCTAACACCTTGAATAAATCATTGTTGGACACATTTCAGTTTGGTTTTCCATCCATAGACCAATAACATTGTCTTTGAAAGACACAAAGGAAACCTTCTAACTGCTGACTGCACACCAGGCTGGGTGGGGCTTGCAGCACCTTGCTCCAGAAGAAGGTGTCCCTGCTCATGACAGGGGTGTTGAAATGAGATTATCCTCAAGGTCCCTGCCAACCCAAGCCTTTTAGAGATTCTGTGATTATGAGTTTTGTTGCTGTTGCTTGAAAAATGGCCACCGTTTCAATTTATTGTGGGAGTGAAATATTCTGTGCACTTCACTTTGTGATGATGCCGAATTTATATTTTGTAAATAAAAATGAATTTAAATTTTCCCTGGGCTACACAGGGAGGCTGTACTGTGCTGGTATTTGGGAGAACACAGGTTTTGGTGGCATTACCAGCTCCCAGGGCACCCAATTTTCTCCTTATCTTCTCCCAGTCTGCCTAGAGGAAGGGCTGGGGACTTTACTGGGGTGCCCAGATTCTGGATGGCCTGTGCTGGTTGGGGTGATGAGGAGAAGACAGAATTCACAGTTATACCTGTTTTCTCTATTTCTGTATCTGAAAGTATCAGTTCAGGACTCACACAAAGCTGCTGCTCGTGGCACACTCCTTTTTCTTCCCTTTGTGCATTCTCAGTCTCTGTAACCTGCCGCTGGGAAACAGAATTTAATCAGTGCACTGCTAATAAACTCTGCCTGCTGCTCTCCACAGGGTCAGGGGACATGGGCACAGGGCTCCAGATGAGGAGGGACATGTCCACTCGCTGTCCTGTCTTTACTGACAGCAGCAATTTCTTGCAATTAGGCTCCTGCAGCAGGTACTTAACCCTGGGGCAGCAGCTGATTGTCTGTGTTTAACTTCCCTGCTCGATTTGAGCTCTGTGTTCAAACCCCAGTGTCCCCCCACAGCTTCCTTGCCTCTCTGTTCTTCCCCTGGTGGAGGGTTACAGAGCTCTGACAATTGTTATTGATAATCTAAACCACCCTTTTCTCTTCTGTGCATCACCTTTAGAGAGAGGAGGGCTGAGAACAAAATGAGCTCTGTGACACTCAATAAGAAATGAGTAAAACTGGCCTTAAAAGTCAGCTTTTCTGTGAAATTCTGATGCAGGAAGAGCAGTCTCTGGAAATTGTTTGCTCAACAATGGACTGAGAACACACTGAAGGATCACTGGAGAGTTTGTTTCATTCAGGCCACCACAATCATCAAATCATTTAGGTTGGAAAACCTGTGACTGTGTTCACAGGGGTCCGAGGATGAGGGAAGAGACGAGGATCTGACTCCATGTTTCAGAAGGTTTGATTTATTATTTTATGATATATATTATATTAAAACTATACTAAAAGAATAGAAGAAAGGATTTCATCAGAAGGCTAGCTAAGAATAGAAAAAGAAAGAATGAATAACAAAGGTTTGTGGCTCAGACAGAGTCCAAGTCAGCTGGGCTGTGATTGGCCATTAATTAGAAACAAGCAACATAGGCCAATCACAGATCCACCTGTTGCATTCCACAGCAGCAGATAATCAATGTTTATATTTTGTTCCTGAGGCCTCTCAGCTTCTCAGGAGGAAAAATCTTAAAGAAGAGATTTTTCATAAAAGATGTCTGTGACAGGAAAACCCTTTACGATCAAGTCCAAGTGCTGGCCCAGCACTGCCAAGCCCCCTATTAAACCATGTCCCCAGGTGCTCTACACTTACCTGTGGTTTAAATCCCTCCAGTGGCTGTGACTCTACAAGCTCCCTGGGCAGTCTGTTCCAACACCTGACCATCCCTTCGGTGAAGAATTTTTCCTCATATCCAATCTTAACATCCCCTGGTGCACCTTGAGGCCGTTCCCTCTCCTCCTGTCCCTGTTCCCTGGAGCACAGCCCGACCCCTCTGGCTGTCCCCTCCTGTCAGGAGTTGTGCAGAGCCACAAGGTCCCCCTTGAGCCTCCTTTTCTCCAGGCTGAGCACTTTCCAGCTCTCTCAGTCACTCCTCATAGGACTCGAGCTCCAGACCCCTCCAGACTTGCACACCCCAAGGATTCCAGAAAGCCTCCTGGCTGCTGAGTGTTTGCTGCAGCCCACCAGAGTAATGAAAGGTAGCAAAGCATCAGTGGGTGATGATGTATTAAAAAACACTGTTCAGTTCTTGACTTTGATGTGAACGTTCCAAATGTAATTAATGGTTCAACCAGGCTGAAATAAAAATACAGCATTTGCACAGTGAAATCCCAGAGACTGCAATTTTCCTTGCGTGGGTTCAAGACTCGTTTCAGATCTGTGGCAGCTGTTTCATTGTTTAAGTGTCTTAAGAATTTCCTTTTTTTTTTCTCCGAGTTCTTAGGACACGTAGAAAATTTTACTTCAGGGTACATAGTTTACACCAATATCTGACCTCCTAAGTATTCAAATTGGGCTGGTCTGTTTCTATCTTGCTTTGGTGGGTATCTATGTACAGTTGAAGCTGAAATATGTATTAGCAACTTTTATTCCACTAGCCAAGTGCAAAGTTACTACTTTTCAGATATTTTTTTGCATTATTTGGAAGCTATCATTCCAAGAATACAGAAATGGAGACATTTGTCCAGTTTTATATATCAGCACTACCAGAGAATTCTACATGAATTATAAATTTTCCTTATCTTTTGGAAGAAAACATTGTGAAAAAGGTGATGTTAGACAGGTCCCAGGAATAGCTACAGACCTTTTGAGACTGAATACTCACAGAGCTAATGGACAGAAAGAATTATACAGAGAGGACAGTAGGACCACTGCCCTTTAAAAACAACAATACAAAATCTCATCCTGGAAAAGGAGGTTTCAATGGCTTCTGCTGTGGAGGAAATCAGTGTGGCAACAGGAAAACATTTTCAAAATTGTATAGCCTCAGTATTCAGAAAGAAAAGGAGATTGAAACTGGAGAGAATAGAAAGCTTTCCAGGGCCAGCTTCTGTTTGTTGATTTAATTCCAGTTTGGTTTCTCCCTCTCTGAAACAAAAATTTAAGTAGCTTTTACTTACTTGTTCTCCCTCTACTTAAAGATCTAGACAGCCACCAGATGTCTATCTCTACACTTGCAGGGGCACCTCAGGGCATGGGCATTTGAGACCTGGTTCTTGGGTAAAATGCAGTGTACTGGAGTCTGCACTATGGATTTTGCCTTCTTGCTTTGTAACCAAACTCATCTGTGGTTCACAGGCTGGTTACTCAATCAAAGACTGTTTCAAACTGTGTGTGTGTGATGGAGCTTACAGCATTTACAGCAAAGTTTTGAGCAGAATTAGAAGCTGGTTATGAGAATCTTCTAGCACTTAGAGTTTGGGGTAGGAAAGGGCAAATGTGGACAGGATGAGAAAGGAAGCTAAAAACTGCAGGAAATCTTCCCTAACCCAGCTTTGGGCAGATGACTTGGCGAGGTGATGATCAGGTTGTTCCTTACTCACAGGTACACTCAGCACATCTGACATCCATTAACCAAACACCCTCTAATTGCTGATTCACTCTATAACATGACTGATTTGAGGCAAATAATTGTAATTTAAAAAATAAAAGAGAGGTGGTATAACACTACCATGGTGGTGAATTGCCATTTTCAGCTGCCTTACTGCATTTCTGTGATATGTTTTTGCCTGATCTCAGCCATGTTGAGTTGGGCTCAGCAGTTGAGTGCTTGGTGTAATGCAGACTTCAGCAGGGCAAATATCTGCATTTGCTTTTCTTTCCTCTGGATGCATCTTGGAATGATTACCTGTACTGTTTCAGAAGCTGAATATTTTCAGAGAACCATTTTTTTGTTGACCTAATTTATCTGGACAATTCATCTGCAGAAACATAAATTTCAGGGATTTATAGAAAATGAATGTTTAGCACCTCATGCTAAGTATATATGTGTATGTTCATGCATAAAAATTTCCTAATTTCTAAATTAATCTTTTTTGTTTGACACACAGAGTTAAGGACTCACTTTTAAGAGGTGTTTTCTGGATGCTGAGGAATTGACATGATTTATAGGGAAACCTCAAACATTTGTTAGCTTTAGACCCGTGGTCTTTTAATATCCATCCCATTGCCAAAGTTTCTGCGCATGTGAATATCTATAAAAAGATGCAAATACTTTCCCACTGCCAGTCCTTAGGGGATCTTTAGCAGTAATACAGAATGTGCAGGTTGTTAAAATGTATTTTCTGCTTATGCATGAGTAGATTGAAGTCAGGGTGGCTGGTGCGTGCTTTACTTTCAAGAATTACTAGAAGGGGTTTTTTACACTTTAATTATCTCTCAAAGAGGTGTGACTGGTATTCAGGAATCCTTCCAACTTTTTTGTTCCCATGAAAACATTTTTTTCATAGGTTGAAGTCGTGAGAGACTATGAGAAGAAGGAAGAACCCTGAATTGTGCTATAAATTAAAAAACTTTATGTGAAATTATGTAATTTCTGATTACCTTGGTCAGATATATATTGAGCAAAAGAGCAAATACAAGTTGGAGAAATGTCAGATAAACAAACCCTGACATCTGTAGAATTTTTATGGTCTGACTTATCTCAAACACTGATTTTACTCAGTCATCCTTCATTCTTTATATCTACATGTCTAGTGGCACATGCATTTATATTTTATATAAAGGGCAGAGTCTAGTCAGAGCATTTGAGTTAGGCTGTTAAAAATAAATTAAGGAACAGCAGGTGAAAATGATTCCTCCACATGAATATTCAAAGTTTACCTCAGCCAGATACTGTAGAAAGAATAATAAAGAGCAAAGAAACTTTGATGGGACCAAGGCATGGAGATGATCAGAAATTAAAATTTTATTGGCACCAGCTTGAGATAACTCAGAAAACATACCCAGGAGTGGCAGGATCTGCTTGTAAACCTCATTGCCAGAATACCCAGGATGTTTGAAATCCAGCAGCTGATCCCTTGGTCTTGATTCTTTCACTCTGGGGCTTCAGTGTGAGCAGAGTGGGTTTGGAGGTGGCAGGAGGGTGTAGGGGCCATGGAGCTGAATTCAAAGCTGAGAGACCTGAATTCATTCCTTCCCCATGGGGCCATTTCTTGTGTGTCTGCATCACTTAGGACTGGACTCACCAAGGTCACTAAGTACTGCCAAATAGGCCATCAGCTACTATTATTTTTAATTTATTTCTTTGTAAGAATGAAGAAAGCACAACTTCCACACCCCTTACCTGATGGAATCCTAAGGCAATAAATCACACTGGATGCCATTTTCTTCATGGTGGAAAAAAGCCATTCTTTATTCACATAACTCCTTTTTATCCAGTTTTACAGACCTCGTGTGTGACTCCCATTGGTCAGGAGCTTTCTTGCCAATTACTTTACTGGTTATTAACAAGTTGTTATCCTGTATTGATTGGTCACTCAAACTGTCATTGCGTACGTGCACGGAAAGTTGTTTGTGAGAGTTAGTTTTCATTTTTCTAACAGTGTAAAAACAGTTTATACAGGTGCTGGTTGTTTTTCACCCAGGAATAGATTGTTCTGTTAATGAACAGCTCACACCAGGATTGCTTTCACATGGGAACTTGCAAAATGTTAGCTTGACAAAGCCAACCACTGATTCTAGGAGAGTAGGCTTGACTTTCTGAGCCCTTTCTTTATGATTTTTCTACCTTACTGCAACAGAATCCAGTTGCCGCTGTTGGACTCAGTGAGATTTCACAGGAATCAGGAGTACAACTGTGATAGATGAGTAATGAGATGGTTGACTCTCACAATTAAAAGGCAAATATCATGTAGAGATGTTAAGAGATGTTTTATACATTTATAGTTATGTGTTGTTATCAGGGGTGGCCTGAGTTCAGGACATTTGGGAGGGTTGGCTCATTACTATGGCAACACCTGACCTCCAGTCAAGATTTAAGGAAGGGAACTCCACCACTGGACAGCGAAGAAGGAGTTGATGGACAGAACTTTGGGAGGGGCTAAAGGGTTAAAAGGCGAAATCTCTGTGGTGAGCACATGGTGGGGAAAATCCTTTGCTCCTAGTGCTGCAATATTTTCTCTATTCAGTCTTCTGTTGTATTTTTGATAAGGTTTTAATAAACCTTTCTAAATTTTTGGAAGTGAATAGCATCTTTCACATAACCACTGTTCAGGGCCTCGTGACAGGAAATTTCCAGGCAAAACTCAGGAGCCAGAATGCAACTGTGGATCCGGTGTTCATTTCCCAACCACTTTATACATTGTACAGACAAGAACATCCAGAACTGCAGAGTGCTGGGACATGGAAGGAAGTGTTTTAATGGATGGCTGCCTTGATTAAACATCAAATTGTGTTTGTGTGAAATACAAAGCTGTATTTTGTGTCAGATACATGCAGGCAATGTGTGTATTTGTGATTGCAATATGTGTGGAGACTGACCATGGGACAGTTGTGAATTCTAATAATAACTGAGGAAAGTAAAGCATGGAAGAAGGCCTTTGAACCTGTCTTTTGTTTGCAATTAACCTTAGGTGATCTAGGATCATTTGAATTAAAACATTAGGGATGTTGCTCTTTGCTTGTAGTTAAGCCTTAAAGAGTTCTGCAATAATAACCTTTTGAAGTATAATTTTAGAATATTCCTTGTATCCTTGAAACTATAGCTTTGGAATGTATATAAAGGAAATATGCTTATCTCATGCCTTAATAAAGCAGAGAAAAACAGCTTGAGAAAGGAAGATGAACATCAACTCAAGGATTTATAGTTTCAACCAAGGGAAGCTGGACATCACTGCTATGAGATTTATAGTCCTTGTAATTAAAAGGTGGACCCACATCTGGGGAGCTGGACTTCACCAGATGGGGTTCGTCTTTCTTCTTTTGGAAACTGGACCACCACCACCTGGAGATACTCCTTTTGGGATACATCCTGAGAAAAACTAAATCACAATAGTGTATAGAATTGTGACGTAAAAATTTGGAATAGAAACTGCTGAGAAAGCTGATGAGTACCCCTATAAATACCTGTGAGCCTCAACTATGGGTGTGCAGTTGGAGGGAAAACTTCCCCCACTGTAGCCAGTGCTGTATTGCTCATACTTTAACATATCAATTAATAAATTGATTGCTGCTTGAACATTGGCCTAGTCAAGCTTCTTATTTATAACATTTGTATTTCTCCTGCTGCTCCCCAGACCCCGTGCACGGGCCGCAGAACGTGGAGGTGGTGGACATCCGCTCGCGGCAGCTGACGCTGCAGTGGGAGCCCTTCGGCTACGCCGTGACGCGCTGCCACAGCTACAACCTCACCGTGCACTACCAGTACGTCTTCAACCAGCAGAAATTCGAGGCAGAGGAGCTCATCCAGACTTCCTCCCACTACACCCTGCGCGGGCTCCGGCCCTTCATGACCATCAGGCTAAGGTTGGCGCTCTCCAACCCCGAGGGCAGAATGGAAAGCGAGGAGCTGGTGGTGCAGACTGAGGAGGATGGTGAGTTGTGCTGGGGTAATCAGTGAGACTCACTTGAGGTCACCAGTGTGGTGGTGTTCACAGGGGTCCCAGGATGAGGGAAGAGATGAGAATCTTGACTCCATGTTTCAGAAGGCTGATTTATTATTTTATGATATATATTATATTAAAAGAAAATGATGTATTAAAACTATACTAAAAGACTAGAAGAAAGGATTTCATCAGAAAGCTAGCAAGGAAAGGAAAAGAATGAGAATAAAAACTTTTGGCTGCCCACAGCCTCGACACCGATGGCTGTCATTGATCATCAAGTAAAAACAATCTCACATGCTGGGTAAACAGTTCTCCAAATCACATTCCAAAGCAGCAAAACATGGAGAAGCTGGAGCTTCCCAGCTTCTCAGGAGAAAGAATCCTGGCAAAAGGAATTTTCATAAAATATGTCTGTGACAGTGGGGTTGGTTGGTTGGGTTTGGAGGGAAGACTCATCCTTAAGCTGTAAATAACAGCATAACCCCCTGTCCCACAAGACTGGTGCAGCTTCTCTGGACAGTGTGTCTGTTTTGAGTGTAAAACTTGTAGGTTTAAATCATTTCCATTTCACAGCCGTGTTCTTGAAAGGGCGAAGGTCCCTGAAGTGCTTGGGCATGACAGGCACCAGTCTGAGAGGCTCTTAAAGAGCTGTAGGTTTAATTCTTGGTGTTCTGAACCACCCAGCAGCTTCCTTTGTCATATGGGCAAATGCAATCCTGGTATTTATTGATTTTTGCTGTGCCTTCACACAATAGAAGGCATCCCCAAAAAAATGTATCGTTCCTTCTTCTCCAGAGTATAGCTTTTCTTAAAGGTGATCTTCTGGACATCACATTATATAGAGATCTCAGAAGCAAAATTAATTGTGGGTATAAAAGAATGGTTGTGGATATAAAAGAACAGTTTTCTAGAGGAATTGATGGAAAGTTTCAAAGTGCTATTTTCCCACCGGAGCTATTTCAGACCAAGGACTAAATTCCTCTGCCTGGGCTGTCCAAGCTGCTGTCCTGAGTTTCTCTCAGCTGAAAGTGGCTCCTCCAGCCCCATATATCACATGGGCAGACACAAAAGGATGGCAGATATTTCAGAAAAATGAGCAGGGTTTTTATCAGACAGGCTTGGGAGTGCATTTAGTTGGTTATCTCCCAGGGCATTAACATTTTGCTGGAGTAGGTGGATTTTTTTGAGCTGGCCTTGTAGCTGTAATGAAATATAAATCTTGCATTGTTACTTTACTAAGCAAATCAATCTTACCTATGGATAAAGGTGTGCAGCCCCTTAGCATCTCCATGCCAAGGTGCAGTCTGGCTGTTTAGGTGGAGAGTTCTGCTATTGTGTGGGTGGAGAAGGACAAATTAAATTCCCTGCTGCTGCTCTGCTGTTCTGGAATAAAATAATATTGAAATTAGCATCATATTTTCATGGATTCTGATTTTATTTGTCACTTACTGGTTACATTAGGGTATTGTTATTTGAACCAAAAGTTGAAAAATAAGCCTTTCACATTGATAGTAGCTTGGTAATGGTAGTGCCTTGAGGGATTTTAATTTTTAATTTTATTTATTTATTTTTAACACTCCGCTTCCTGTCTGATGGCCTTTTGGTGTCTCATGTGTGTGCAGCTGGAGCTGGTGGAGTTTTTAACACAGTTTGTCTGGGTTCTTTTCCCCCTGCAGTTCCTGGACCCGTTCCCTTGGAATCTATCCAAGGAGGACCTTTTGAAGAGAAGATCTACGTTCAGTGGAAGCCTCCAAATGAGACAAATGGCATCATTACACTCTATGAGGTGAGAAGAACAGATTGTTGACAAGGAATACGTGCCACAGGGCCCTTTTCATGTGTATTTAAGCCAATCCTGAGCTCTCAGAGATCTCAGCAGGTGCTAAAAGAAGCCTGATTAAAATAGATAAGAATCTTCAAGATAGTCTGTTGCTACCACTGAAAAAACTTCCCAGTTCAAAAAAGAGAAAGATTTCTTTCCAATATTTGTGGCAAATTGAGAGCCACACATTTCCCCATGTCTCAGGTGCCCTGTTTAGTTCTGCAGTAGCTCCAAGGTCTGTTTGCTTTCCTTTTTTTTCTTCTTGAGGTAAAACACTGCTAGGTTTTATACCTACACACTGTAACTGATTCCTCTTTGCCTTCCACCTGTCACAGCACTTCCTGGCAATATCAGCAGAATGCAACCATCAACTCTTATCTCTTTTTGAATGTTGCAATGATAATATTTGTCCATCCCAACAATTTCTCTAATGACAAAGCAGAGCAGGTTATGGGGTGATCACTGACCATCCTGTGCTGGATAAGAAATAAACAATTAAAAGTGATTATAGGGTTTATCAGAGATGGTGTTTCTTGTGAAGTGTTACTGCTGCCATGTGCTCCTGGTGAAACTCTCCATGATGCCATGTACACCCAAATACGTGGAACAGGAATGTAAGAGGAGGGACTCTTTAGGAGATCATGTGAAATGAAATACAGTCCTACAAGAGAAGGCAAAGGCACTTGGATTAAATAGCAGAAAGTGGTGCACCAGTACTGGCTGAATGTGTGTCAGTTTATGGGTTCAGTATTTACCTCTGTAAGATTAGAGAAAGTAAAAATAATTTTGTTTTTATGGTGACATAAAACCCCTCACTGTGGCTTGTGCAGCATTTTCTGACACAGAGGGCCAAGAACCAATATTTCACTCTCTCTTTTGTGCTTTTTGTACAAACTCACTTTAGAAAAGCCACAGATGCAAGAAGCAGCTCTGCCACTGCCAATGAGGTTCTGCCTCTTTCCTCTTCCCATCCAGCCTCTCATTTGGGACAGGATGTCCTGTGATGTGTCACTCCCAGATGTCCTTACTAGCACTGGCTCTCTCTGTCACAGTCACATGGGAAAAATGAAGCAGGTCGAACATCACTGAGATCTTACAATCCAGCATGAGCAATGGGTGAAACTTTTTCTTGTAACTTCACTTTTAGGTCATCATTTGGCTCACAAAGGCCAGACTGAGTTTGACACAGCAACACTAAACAGATGAACAGAACTTTCTCTTGCTAATTTAGTGTCATTGCAGCCAGGCTGAAGCCCTTGACTAAGTCTGGAGTCATTGTTGGTCACTGTTGAGACACTTACAGAAATGTGTGCAGGATGTAAATCATCTGTCAGTGCTAAAATAGAACCAATCATCATTTTGTGGTCTTTCAGAGTGTCTGTATAAGGAATTAGGCAGTAAACCTGGGTGTGTTTTAAAGGAATTAATCTGAATATAATGTTACAAGTTCATTTTTTTCTGGCAACACAGGTGACGTATAACAGAACATACTTAAAATGACCCAAGTCGAATGATGCAAATGATGCAAAAATAACTCCTTTTAATTTTTAAAGAAGCAGTTTCTTACTAAAATTTTGCCTTGGGCTCAGCTTGTTGAAAGGACTTCAGCAATGTGAGTAGCTTTTCTGGCAGAGCAGCTGCCTGAGATGCTTTAATGCCTGCAGGGTTGTGATGCATCATGACAGTGCCTTCTCCCCTGAAGTCACAGCATTGCTCCAGTCTCAGCGGAGGCACAAACTAATTTCTCTTTTCTGATAATGACTCTCTGCATATTTGGCAGCTGGAGACAAAGAGAAGTCAAGGTGAATTCAAACTCTTCCTTCTTCCTCCTTTTCCTACTCCCCCCCACCTCCAAAAGGATGAACATCTGACTGCTAGAAACACCATGAGAACCAGAGTGCCTGGAGGTTGTCACAATGAAAATGTTGTCCATTCCCATCCCTTCTTCCAGATGAAAATTCCTACAGAAGCTTCTCACTGTCCATGGAAGCCCGAGACAAGTTCACAGGGGTCTTAGGATGAGGGAAGAGACGAGGATCTGACTCCATGTTTCAGAAGGCTGATTTACTATTTTATGATATATATTATATTAAAACTATACTAAAAGAATAGAAGAAAGGATTTCATCAGAAGGCCAGCTAAGAATAGAAAAAGAAAGAATGATAACAAAGGCTTGTGGCTCGGACTCTCTGTACGAGCTAGCTCACTGTGATTGGCCATTAATTAGAAACAACCAACATGGGCCAATCACAGATGCACCTGTTTCACTCCACAGCAGCAGATAATCATTGTTTACATTTTGTTCCTGAGGCCTCTCAGCTTCTCAGGAGGAAAAATCCTAAAGAAGAGATTTTTCATGAAAGATGTCTGTGACACACCAGCTGGAGATAAAAATACAGGAGAGCAGTTGCACAAGCCAGGGCACTCCCAGGGTGGTTTGCTCTGTTTAGAACATGAGGATCCATGCAGATGGAACCCACACAATTCCTGTACACTGTCACTGGTGTCACTGGGAATTCTGCTCCATCCTGGGAGGTTCAATGATCTTCCAGTGAATTTGCAGCTCTCTGGAAGCTCTGCAATTGTGTTGCTGTTGTTAGGGAGAAAAACCCACAAAGGCCTGTGAGCATTTATTAAAGAAAAAAAAAAATAAAAGCCTGCAAAGTATTTATTAAGTATTACCATTTTATGAACTTGAGTTAGTGGTGTCAGGTCCTGCATTACACCTGGAGGTAGCTGGCTAAATTCACACATTAGAATTGTGCTACTGAGAGTCTCTCAAACCCCTCTGGGTACAAACCCTCCTAATAAAAACAAATAAAACCCCACCTTCTCCGCCTAAGTAATAGCTCTCTCCTCACTATCACCATCACAATCTGATTCATTGTATCTGAATATTGTATTTTCCCTCTAATTCTCTTTAAAAAAAAATGTTATAAGCTTCTAAAATGCTTCAAAATAATCATGCTGTCTGTTCTACTTACATCCCACTTGTTTCCCTTTGGGACTGATTTTCTTCTCAGGTCCCTAATCATTCTTGCAGCTCCCTGCCAGATGTCCCTATAACCCAAATTGCTGTTGCAGTTTTCATATCCACTGCTTGGGTGCCAACTGGGCTGGGATTCAGCAGCACAACCTTCAGCAAGTCTTTTGGCAGCCAGAAGCACTAATTTCATAATGACTGCATGCTTCTAAAGAGCCTAAACAGAATGGAAGGACTTTAATGAAGCTTTTTGACTTCTGCAAGTCTCTTCTGATGGGTATTTTTCCTTCCAAATGTTATTCCTGCCTTTTAACAAAGCAAGAGTGTCGCATTTAAAAGTGGCTTAACCCCCTCTGTGTTCAGTTGCAGAATTAATTGTTTCACTGGGTACAGAAACAGCTGGATTTTTAAACAGAGGGACCTTTCAGATCCCTTGTAATTGCAGTTCTAGATCCTTCTCTAATTGCAGTCTCTTTCTGGGGAGCAGAAACCTCTTGTTCAAGACAGCTTGGAAAGCTCTGGGAATTACAAATCAGTTAATCAGTGCTGCAAAGATGAGGATATCAGCTGGGTAGAAAGGGAGGATGGAACAGATCATTCTGGGGTGCTGGGGTGATGCCTTGTGAAGGCTGCCCTAGAGCAGAGGCTGGACAGAGCTAAAGAGTAAAGCAGGGATTTATTCAAAGGCCTCCATGGATCCACCTTGGGCAGCACCAGAGCCCAGCCAGGGCTGCACCCAAGATGAACCAAAATGGCCCCAAAATGCACGAGCGCTCCCGGGGTCTCTCACTGTGATCAGTTCTGCTCCATTGCATCTTGCAGTTCATTGTCCCATTCCAGCCCCAGCCCATGCAGTCCCACCCTGCTTGTTTTTCTCTCTCCAGCCCACGGTGTTTGTGTTCCTGTGCCTGAGATTTGGATCATTTGTCCTTGGTCCCCAGCTGGAGCAGGAATTGTTTTGCCTCCCTGCTCTGTGCACAGAGCTCACCATCCCCTCATGTGAAGCCCAGACCCACACACTCAAGCAGCACAGAATGTGAAAAATATAAAGCTAAACCTGAGGCACCAGGGGAGACCAGCAAAGCTCACATGTTTGTGGTGAGACAGGAGGTGTCAGTCTGTCTGTCCATCAGGAAGGCCAGGGAGAAGCACAGCTGCTGTTAGAAGCAACAGAGGGAAAGCTTAAAGTCTCTAACAGGTCCCCAGGTGGCTTCAAAGTGTGTAGGTACCTACAGGAGGCAGGCAGACCAATCTGTGCTCAGAAACCCAGCAGAGAGCAGAGCTGGGCTTTGCTGGTTCCTTGGTTTGGGTAAAAGGCTCCATGCAGATGGTTCTGCATGTGACACTCATGGAAGAGGCACTGTTACACTGATACTGTCCTTATTGTCCCTGGGAGCAGCCTGTGAGTGGCACAATTCAGTAACATCTCAGTAATCCTGCCCCACCACCAGTCTCCTGGCAGACTGAAAGCATCACGACTTGTTGAAATTTTTATTTTACATTTTTTTAACCAGTCCTGAAAAGCTGTTCTGCTTTAAAATCCCTAATAATCGAATTCTGCTCATTGTCCTCACACCATGTGGGAGTTCAGCTTCAAAGCCTTTGTGTACAAAGGCATGCAACAAAGATTTATTCCTTTTAATTTATTTTTTCCTAAGTGTGTGTAAAGTCAAACTACCATCAAACAGACACTGTCATTGGGCTGCAAGGGCAAGCAATCTAATTTAAGGTCATGAACCAGCTTTGGCACTAAAATTCTTCTGCTTTTAGATGAAATGAGGTTGTCTAAGATGTATGTTTAGTGCAAACTTGCATCTAGAAAATTTTAGTAAACAAAACTTATTTATATCTTCATTTTGCTGTTTTGGGCAGCTGAGAGCTTTCAGGTGCACTCTGTGAGTGATGCTGGCTTTTGCTTTTGTAAATACATTTTTTGTATGTATTCTATTGCTCAGAATTGTCAGTTTTTAGAATATTTCACCCTTAAACAAAAGAAAAAAGGGGAAACCCACCTATCACTGCTGTCTGAAGTACTTGTCCCCTTGCTTGGGGGAAGGCATTTTTAGGGATATTGCAATCCTAACATCATTTAAAGGGTGGATCCCAAATATTCAGCTTCTTGACTGGAAAAATGGCTTCCAGACTGCTGAAGTTCTTTCAGTGAGCCATGCCTAAGGGCAATGTTGAAACAGCAAACTGTCTTTTTAAACATTGTAAGATGCAGTCCTGTAATCACTTATGTCCTCATCTTTAGGATTGTTAAATCCCTGGTGGTTTTGGGGAAAAATAAGGATGTATTTGCAGCTTCTAACTAGCTAATTTTGTCAGTTACTGTTTCTGAAACGCTGTAAATCTCTATTTTGATGCCAGGAATAATAATACAAGGGACTTTCATACACAATTTCAGCTCTTTAATGGGATGCTTGGAGCCCAGTACATCTAATCCCAATGGATTTGAGTTTAAATTGCACTTCAGAGGCTACAGATCCTCTTAGTTACCATGTAAAATTGCAGTCTGCCCTTCTTCATCTCTCCAGTTGCCAATATGCCATTTCTTCTCCATCACCTCACTCCCTTTTGCAATGCAGGAGAGGTTGTTACACGCAAACTGCCTCTTTAGAGAGTCTTGCATGAGGTCAGTATTTGTGGGATGCATTGCCTGTATTTATAAAAGGGTGGAAACAAATTTCTTCCACCCTTGACCCCTTAAAGTGCATGCTTATTATAACAAAAAGCAGGATTATCTGGTGTGATAGCTATGCAGGGATATGCATCCATTTCTATTCATAGCCCTTTTCTAAGCTGTTCAGGAAACCTGATTTTTTTTAGATAAATTCTTTCCTGCTAAAAGGTGTTGCATGAAAAAGGTTTCCCCAGAAAAAGCTGCAAGGGTTGAAAACTCAGCTTGCTTAGTAATTTTTTTGTTTATTTAAAGGGTTTGGGGACATTTTTTTGGTTGTGAAGGGTGAAAAATGGCTCCCAGAAGAAGGAAAACAACCACCACAAAATCTTGCAACTGATTTATATAAAGCTCTACTGTTGAAATAGTGGAAAGATGACAATTGTGGGAAATTGCCTTCAGTGAGAAGTGGCTTTGAATGTTCCCATGAAAATCAATCATGTTACAGCCTCTCAATTGCATTCCATGGATGCAGAACTCCTGGGATGGAGCTTTCTCACTTAAACTCAGCTGGGGCTGCATTTAGCTGAGCATGAGCAGAACATCCTGGAGACCTGTTCTGGTTTGAAAGCAAAACCAGTGAGAGACTCCAAGTCAGAAATACAATTTATTAGGAAAAGGGAAAAGAAAACCAAAAAAAACCATGCAATAATACAAAAGAAAAACCACTGACAAAGTCAGAATACAGCCTGACACCCTGTTGGATTGGTGGCTGTCCAGTTGGATTGGTGGCTGCAGCCCTCCTGGAGTGGCAGATGTGGTTCTTTTGGAGCAGAGATCCTTTAGAAGGGTGTAGTCTTCCTCTGAAGATCCAGTGGAAAAGACAGCCGTTCCTCTGGGAATTCAGTGGAATGACAGACTGCTCTGTCCCAAATCCCAGATTATATCCAGGTAGGAATGCTTGGCTCCTCCCCCCTGGGTGGAGCATCTCGCAATGGGCTGATATCATCCTGAGTCATGCAGTGGGTCCATTAAACAGAAATGGCTCCTGCAGGGAGTTATCTCTGAGTCATGGGAAAGGCATTGATGGGCCCAATAACAGGAGATAAGGAAAAAAACAATGTCCCTCCTGGTTTCAGCAGCTCTTGAGGATGGGAATAGAATAAATCTTAATATTGTAACCTAGGACAAGACCCTGTTCAAAGGGTTCAAAGCACAGTCAGTAAGCAATTAAAGATAGGGTGTTGGGTCCTGGCTTTATCACTCATCTGCAGGGACGTTGTTGGGAATTATTCCCTGTTCATCTGCAGCACTAATGCTGTTTGCCTCTGACACTGCATTTATAAGATGTGTAGTCTCTTGTCTGTCCAGAGTCCATGAAAGTTGATTGCATCAAGAATAAGGAGTTTATTGCATCTGTGCCATATTGAATTAGACTTCTTTAATAATCTAAACTAGCAATGGAAGTGTGTGGCCATGTGTCATCTGTTCAAGTTTGAAGCTCTGTCAGCCCTATGGAGGATGTGTCACCCTCTCAGTGACGTGTAAGGAAAGCTGTTCACATCTACCCAGCTCAGTTAGGTCTGGAGTTTATGGCTCTTAGCACAGAAGGGCCCTGCAACAGGGCTGGGCTGGTTGAAGAGAAATGGTTTCTTTTATGCCTGCTGACTGTAGTATTTACTGAGCACTTGGTGAGCAGGTTGGTTAAACGCTGCCAGTGTTCTGGGCTCCGCTTAATAAAGATTCAGGCCAGAATATGGGAAATGAACGGTGCTGATTGCACTGATTTATTATCATTTCTTGGCAACTGAGAAGGGTGATAAATCTGAGCATTGCTCGCTCTCTCAGGAGCTTGTGATGCTGTGTTAGTCACAGATCCTGTAGCTCTGTTCCTAGAACAAGGCAGGGCTCAGTCAGACACCTTTCCACTGAAACTTGAGCATCACAAGGTCACAGGAAATAACTTTACCCCCACCCCACAACCAGTGACACCCCACAGAGAGCTCCTCCTCTCCCCTCCCCATGCTGTTTAATCAATTTTAATGAATTAATAGGGTTAATTTAAGGTAAATAGGGTAAATTATAAGGTCCCCTGTCAGCACAGAATATGAGTGTGTGCTTGAGTGACCCTCCTGCCACACCCAGGGTGTTCAGTCAAGGTGGCTTCTCTGACCCTGCAAGGAGAGCACAATTTGCCTGTGTGCAATAACACAGAGGGCAGCACATGCAGCTGTTGTGCTGGTGGAACAGGATGGTTTTCCTTCCCCATCACGTTTGGAAACATCAGATGCCATGGCAGGACTGGAGTTAGTCTGAGCTGTGTTGATTTAAGGTGCTGTGGGGAGCTCTTAGGGGTTAGGCTGGGCTCTGTCTGCCTATCACAACCCAGGGTGCTGGCTCTGCTTGGCTGCTCCTACCTCTCCAGCTGAGGACAGCAGCAGGGAGGATGCTCCAGATGCAGGCTGGGGGTTTACTCAGGGATTACTCCTTGTTGGAAAGAGCCTGCTGTATTGATGCTTTAGGATTTGAGCTTTTCTATTTTCCATATATTTGTAACCCTGCAGTTCTTTAGTGTATAATTCTAAACTCCACACACAGTGTGAGCTGCTGCTTTCCCAGTTTGGGCAGACACAACAATTCCTCTCCAGGCCTGGCAATCGAGGACCCCTCACTGCCTCAGGGCCCAGAGATGGAAACAAAAGTGAGTTGGGAGAGCAAACTTGGGGTAAATTACTTCATTACCTGAAGCTGTAATTAGAAGATTAACCCTCAATTTGCAAATGGACCAAACTTATAAAAGTGTGAAACCCATGAACTGTGGTCCATTTTTGGCTGTAGCCCCTGGGTGAGCTTCATCTGCCCAAAATGTGCCTGAAGGCCCTTCAATAAATGTAACTGCTTATTATTCCCTAATTTTGTCTGGCCTCTGATTTTAGGTAGTCCCAACAAAGCACCAGTTTTATTGCTCCTGTTCCTCTCCACCCTGTTCCAGTTACTTTAGCACAGCCTTAGACTTAGGGAATGTTTAAATGTTTCCCTAATTAGGGATGCTTTTCTGAATAAGCACCTCAAAGAGCTTTTGAACAAACTTCTTCAAATTATATAGGATTCTTAATTGTGTGTTACTCATTTGCTGTTACTTGCAAGATGTGCTTAACTTGGGAGCATTCGTTAATGATGCTTTTTAAAATCCTCCGGTTTCCAGTAACATCTTAGGAAGAAAATGAGAGGGTTTTTCTGAGAAACTCAGATGTCAGGGTTTTTCAAATGTATGACAACCTCCAGGTAAGTAGCATACTTGTGTTATAAATAGAATGAATCAACTGTTTAAAAAAAATTGCTTGATCAAGCTTTTCAGAAATAAAAGCATAATGTGGTCCCTTGAGCACAACAATTTCTTTGATTACCTTTTTATTGTTCTTTTGAAGCCAATAGACATGCAGTGATATAAATCCCATGCAAATGAGAAGATATTTGGTTACAACAACACTTTTTTTTTAAGGAGCTGAATTATTTTAGTGCGCACATTGTGCTTTTTCTAAGCCAAACTAAATGATAAGAACTGAAAAAAAACCTCCAACTTATTCTTTCTTGTAATGAAGTTCAATTTTAAAACATCCTTTTGTAGATACATCAGCATCTTGTCTTTCTACCTTCCAATGTTTTTTTTTTTCCCAGAATGGTATTTTTTTAAAAAAATACCATTTCAGTCTATTATTTTTTCTTCTTTATATTGCTCATTCAGGAGAACAGCTGATCCTTAATCCCATTTCCTCCATCTGATCTTTCCAGGTGGCAGTGTACCTGTGCAGTTAGAGTACTACAAAGCTCTTTAACAACTCCATTTTCACATCTTGCAGTATTTTGTTTACCAAAATGTAGCAGTTAGCTAAGTTGAAAGCAAACTGCAGATGCATGTTTGCACTTCCTTCCTATATTGTTTTTTTTTTTCACTCTGTTTCATCTTCAGTAGTGTTTAATTTAGAAAATACATACAGCTGGATAATTCAGGTGTGGTGGTGGTTTCATCCTGTTAATGGATGCCACTGAGGGACTTTGTAAAGGGGGAGAAGCCAGTCAAGGTGATCTTTGCATCACCTTCAGCAGTATGGATGTGTGGATGCATGGCTCCTTTTGGGAAATTCGCCTTGTTGCTGTCCTTTGTGTTTGTGTCTTAGAGCCAGTCTTTATGATCCTGCCATCCAGTGGCAGGATGGGTTTGGGTTTAGTTTTCTGTGCCCTGCTTGTTTACCAATTTCTGTCACTTGGAGTCCCCTGCCTCCTTTCTCCTTCCCCTTTTTCCCTTCCCTGTTGGTTCCACTTTTCCCTGACCCTGCTCTCCCTGCTGTCCTGCTGGTATTGCTGGCAGTGAGGGTGAGATGGCTTTCAGAAGAGTGAAGGCTTTAGCACAGGGAGAACTTTTCCTTTTGTTCTCAATTCACCTGCTTTGCTGTGAATTTGGGAAAAAGTGAGTTAGGGTGAGCTTGGAGCAAGCTGGCCTAGTGGAAGGTGGCAGGGGGTTGAAGTGGGATGATCTTTAGGTCCCTTCTAACCCAAACCATTCTATGAGGCAGACACTTGACTTGGAGAATAAATGCAAATACTTAGGAGTCAAGTGACTGAAACAACACCAACCCACAGTAAGAGCTAAGAGTGATATTTGATCTGTAAATGTGGCCAAACCAATCTGTACACACCTGGGCCTTGCTGCTGCTGCTTTCTGCAGTGCAGCAGACCCAGCAGCTGTGTGTGATGCTGCTCACACCCCACTCTGTATTTTGGGGGCTGTTCCTTGCCCACCCCTTCCCCTACACCCAGTGTAGCATGGCCAGCCACAATGAGGGGTTTTAGGCAGAGCTTTCAGCATCAAGGAATTACTGAGGAAACAAGCATGGAGATTGAATAACTGCCTCAATGCTGCAGTCCTATCAAAGCAATTTCTATAGTTGTCATTTTCTGCTATTAAACTGAACAATGAGGCTCTCCAATAAAATCATATGAAATAACAGCTCATTAAAAGCTCTCCTTAATATATAGCATGCTAATTAATGTCAGTGGGGTGCAAGCTTGAATGGCAGAATAGACTATAATGTTTAGAAAGTAGGTAAAATAAAAGAAGATATTTTATCGTTAATGACCTTTTAGTAAACCTAATGAAATCCTTAACGGCCTGAATACATTACTGAGGCACTCCCAATTGCTTTGCTACCTAGTCCATTCTTCCTCCTTTTCTCACAGACATTAAACTTGGCTTTGTTTATTAAAAAAAATGCCATAAGGAAATATTTCCCAGGGAAATATGAAGAGGAAGAAAGAGTCTGTGCAAAAGGAGAGTAGAGGAGACTTGTCAGCCCTGCTATCCCTGGTCCTGGTGCAGGACCATGTTCTGTCCTGCCTTGGCTGAGCTGCCTGTGTTTGTATTCAGGTTTAATTGCCCCCTGTTTACGTGGCTCTCAGTAAATAGGCCAGGGAGCCAATGGGCCTCTTTTATTCCCAGGGTCTCCCTGGGTTAACTTCCATATTCATTCCTAATGAATAGCTGTGCTCTGCCTTTTTATACTCCTACCAGCCATGCTGTGCTTGTGCTGTGACTCAATTAAAGGATTTTATTCTGCAGGGCTTTTAGTCTTTCACGTGTTGCCAGCCTTAAATATTACTTGCAAATGCTGATTAACTCTGCCTTAACCTTATCCCAAAAGAAGTAGCACAAGAATGGAAAAAAGAAAGGCCTTTGGTTCCTCCCATTTCCTGGGTGAAAAATCAGTGGGCTGGGGAAGGATGTAAGTGCAATAATTGCCTGGCTTAAAGTGAGTTTTAGGATGGAAAATGTCCCCATTCATCTGATCATAAAATACATTCTTCAGCTCTTTACTTTTCCAGCACTGAAGAAGGATCAGGATCATTCACTAACCTGTTCACCAACTCTTCCCTGTCATTGGAAGATAACTTCCTTCAGATTACTCCCTTTGTGCCATACTTGGTGCAATTAACTTTAGTCTCCTAGCCCAAAATGTCTGAAACCCCCTGATAAGATTGAACCTAAGTCCATCCCAGCTGCAATCTGAAGTCACCTGCAGCAATAATTGTTCCTAGGAAGCCCAGGCACTGGGGAGTCTCAGAGGAGAAGAGCCCCTGGCTTGCTGTGTAATCATGTTTCAATCAGCTCCATGGAACCATGAAATGGATTGTCCCCCTGACATTCCTGCACTCCAGAGCCCACACTCTGCTGGGCCACTTAATTCCTTGTTTGGCTCCAAGCGCAAAAAGAGCTTCTGGCTTCCCCTCCCAACCCTGCAAACCAAGGAGCACAAATCACCTTGAAATCAGAATTCGAGAGCGTAGCAGCGTCAGCCAGCCCTGTTTTGTTTTCCCAGTCATCCAGTGAGTGGTGCTTTGGGAGAAAGGTGCCCAGGCTGCTGGCTGTGTGCAGGGGGCTTGGATGAATGACAAAGGCAGCAGTGGTGATGACCAGGTGGTGATCAAAGAGCGGCAGGAACTGCAGGCAGACAGGACAGAGAACCCAGCCAGTGTCTTGTAAATGTGGTGTCCTCTTGGGTGGAGCTCCTCTCCCCTCTTTTCTGGAGTTGGAAAAAAGAAGATGTTGTGAAGACACAGTCCTGAGGCAATGACGGATATTCTTTTTCAGATCCCTGCAAGGAAGGTCTGGTCATGTCTCGACAGAATTTAATTCCCATTTCAAACTCCCACATTTCAGGAATATTTTGGTCTTTCAGCATTAATGAAACTTCATTCAAAACAAATGCAAAATCAGCTCACCATTGAAAATTCCAGGAACCCTCTCTTACACTTGAGTCTTGTCCCTGGAAGATTTAACATGTCTGGCAGTTTTGTACTTTGCATTGAAATGTTCCCAGTTTGGGGTCACTCTGGATTTCAGGTCTCAAACCCTTCTGCTGATGGAAATGATTCATTAAGCCCTGAGCTTTCATGAGCCAACTCCACAGTTCACAGGAAGGAATCAAGAAAACAAGGCTATTGCTGTCATCCTTAAAATGCTTCCACGAGGCCCATATCTTGGAGAGAGGACACAAGCTAAAAAGATATCTAATAATCAAATATAACAAAACAACTTCCCCTGCTGAAACAGCAAAACATGCTTTTATCCAGATTTATCTTGTCTTTTAGAATGAGTGATTTTCCCTAAGGCTCACACCTTGGTGCTTTTCAAGGGTCAGGAATGTTGTTCCCCAAAGTGCAGGGCAAGCTCAAGCTTTTCCTGCTCCATGAGCCCCTGCCCAGAACAGGTCCCAAGTGAGGGTGGTGGTCCAGCTCTTCCCATGGCAACAGAGCAATGGGAAGTGATGGGGTTTATTTGTTTATTTTCTTTTGCACAGAGCACAAGGGCCTTGTGGCTGCCCAGTCATTATTAGTTTGTCTACTGGAGACGAGAAATACAAACACAAGTCATGCATACAGAACTCTTGCATGTTGCTGTCCAGAATATTTTTCCTTTTAGTGCTTGGTAAGTTTTTTTTTGTACTGAGCCAAAAGATTTTTCTGAGCTATTTAACTTTGTCTCTGTGACAGTCTTGAACTTGCACTAAATTTAAAGAGGAAAAAATGCACATACAGCATTATTAACTTGCCATTTTCTTATTTAGGCCACAGACAAATTAGAAATTATTCAGGTTATCCAGACAAAAGCTACATCCTCACCAATCCAACATCCTTATTACAAGTGAACTTTGTGAACTCATCCATGTTGCTGCTGAGCAATCACTGCTGCTGCGTGGATGCAACTCAGTCCTTTCCCTCACACTCTAATCTTTCTCTCGCATTATATTTTATAAAATCTGTCTTGCAACGCCCCTCACTCCAGAAACATTCTTTCTTCTTTCCAAACCTCTCTCTCTAGCAGAGAGCAGGCTTCCAGCTAGATAAACCCATGGCTTCAGCTTTCAGAGGAGTTGCCAGCAGGAGACAGGTCTGTGCTGGAGTGACACTGAGGTTGTGGCAGCCTTGGCTTGGGCAGGAGTAATGAGACACAGCCCTGGGCTATGAATTGCAGTGACTTGGGAACGGGGGAATTCATTCTGCTTTGCCTGAGGCAAAGGTCTGCCATGCTGCCAGCTGAGTTCCTCAGACTCTCCTTTCCCTCTGTCATGGTAATAAGTACCAAGAAAGCTGCTTGTGAAAGACTTTTGAGGAAATCCCTTGTTACCTGCTACTAGTTTAAATTGTGTAATCCTGCAGCAGAGGGATGTCTATTTCTGGCTGCTTTGCTGACAGGTTTAAATAATGACTGTGGATGTTGCAGGACTTTGGAACAGCCTTTCTGGACCATGAGAAATTCCCTGCAGCTACAGTGGTTTGCTAGGAGTTGTCAAGGGAAAGGTGACAATCAATGAGCTGCAGTTCTGCCTGCTGCATGGAAATCTTGGTGTTTTCCTTTACCCTGAGCTCCTCAGTGGTGTCAGACAAAAACTATGTCAGTCTATCAGAGGCATTTCTAACAGGGAAACATGGTAGCAGTGGCTCTTTTCTTCCCCAGCAAATCTGATGAAGAGGAAGCCCTAGTGAAGCATTCATGCCCAGGAAGAACCAAGATGTGCAGTTTACTCACTGCTTTTTCATGTCATTACATAATTGTTTTAGCAGCTTCCCTCCTCACGGGCTCCACACACATCTCAGTGACCAAGTTATTTGCTGGGATTTAACACAGCGCTATCTAAACAGAGGATGTGTGAACATAATCTTTAATGATGTGCTGGGGGCACACACTGCTCCTGGAAGTCTTGCCTGTGATTAATCAGTTCTGCATGAGATAAACCTAGCAGAGTTTTGGTAGGTGATTCTAAACCTGCTGAGGCTGAGTGTGCATCTGTGTGCAGTTCCACGTTGGTGTTTCAGTGCTGGCTGGAATTAGATAAGCACAGAAAGAAAACAACTCTCCCGTTGTTGCTGTGCACAGTAGAGGGTCCGTCAGGAGTGGTAGCATCTGCTTTTTGGAGAAAGCCACCTTTTTGTACCAATAGTAGCACTTATTGTACAGATTTGGAGAGCAGTGATTTGCCATTCCTGCCAGTCTGTGGCAGGTGGGTAAGAGATTGTGGTTTGAGTTTCTGCTCTCTGTGTTGCTGTGCTGAACAGGCTGAGTCCTGGGTGAGACTGGCAGAACTGCCATCTGCTCAGGAGATCTTGGAGTCCTCACCAGTCTATTACTGAACTTACAGGCTGTGTCAGGTGTAGATGAGAAAACTGACAGCAGCTCTTAGGGAGAGAAGTGTTCCTGCTGGATGGCACTGATCCCTTTAGCATCCCTGCTTGCTGTGAGCCTTCCCAGCAAAATGCAGCCATGCTGCCCTGAGCACCCAAGTGTTGGCACCATGTGCAGGGTGCCTCTTACCCTCTCCCCAAGAGGACAGAGGTAAATCAATAACAGCAAAAGCAGTGACAGCTTTGAGTTGAGTTCCCATGCTCCACAGTAACTGTGGGAAGAGATGGTGTTTCAGAAGATGGAGATGAATTTTATTTTTCATTTAGTTGCATTCAGAAGATGTGGTGGCTCCTACTGATGATGTCTGTGAGTGTTCATACTGATAAGGGATAACTAATAACTTACGGGAGGACCACTTTCCTCTGTGTCCTGTTCTCACCTAAAGGGCTGCAGGATTTGTGCAGAACACCCTGTGACGTGGCTTGTGCAGCTTTTACCAAGATGACAGTCTCAAAATTTACTGTTTATAAATATTTCTGCATATAAATTAGTGATTATAAATATTGCCTGCAGCTGAAAACAATCTGGTACAACCCATTCAGCTTTTTCTGCCCCTCAGAGAGCCATTGTTTTGCAGAGGAAGGTAACATGAGGTGACAGAGCTCTTCTCTGAGGTGACACTTGTTTTTCCTACTTGCCATTGCAGGCAGATATGTTTCTGGATATAAATGTAAGGGAATATATGTTGCCTTCTGTTCAGCAGCTTTTCCTTTTCATGCCCAAGTCCCTAGAGGGAAATATGCTTTAGTGGATTGGGGCTCTTGCTAAGCATCAATGCAGTCTTATGATATTAAATTAAATTTAATGTCACTGCCAAGAGCCTGCAGTGTTCAGAAGCCAATGTCACACGTTTGAGGCAGGGACAAGAGATGACCACGGAAGAGATGATGGGTTCCTGCCTTCTTTTCAAACCTTGGAAGCTGAAGTGATGGCTAGATAAGTTTTGTAGCTCAAGAAGCCAAATCTCTTTGCAGATATCTATGTAAATCTGACTAGAGTTTGACTTCTGGAGGGATGTCTGGGGTTGTCCTTTTCATTCAGGACACACACACTGCAAGAACTGCCTGGGCTGATGAATTTTTGAGTGTACTTACACCCAAGTTCTAAATATTTCTATTGTAGACTCATCTAATAGCAGCAGACTTGGGGTTTGATCATCAGTTTTACAGAATAATCTGAGTTGCAAGGGCCCACAAGGATCATCAAGTCTAACTCTTAAGTGAATGGCCCTTACAGGGGCTGAACCACCAGCTGTGGTGTTTTTAGCACCAGGCTCTGACCAGCTGAGCTAATCTCAGGCTCTCTTCACTAAAACTAGCTTTTCCTCCTTTATCCTGGTTTTTCCCTGTAAAGGCTGCCATTTCCAGCCTCTTATGGGTGTTACAGACACTGCAAAGGGAGAGTGTGTGTGAGGGACCTTGAGCTGTATGCTAGTGTCCCTAACAAGTGTTTCTAGCAGCTGTGTTCTCAGTGCATTGATTTTTGCCAGTGTGACAGTAAAAATAAAAGTAACTGTACGAGGGAGTGAAAAAGGGTGAACAAAAAGCCCACGAACCTCCCAGTGTCTGAAACTAAGCCAGTCCTTGCTGTGAGAGTGGGAAGAGTCCTCTCTCTGCAGATGAGTTCTGTGAGCAGCAAGTCATGCAGACACCAGTGACTATGAAATAATGACTTTGTGTTGGAGTGTGGCTTGTGCTCTTGTACTGCCATTACTCTCTTCCCACTCAGAGTACTCATTGTACCATACTTCCAACATGACAAACATACCTGGGATGAAAATGCCTGGCTGTATCCTCATAGAGGAGCTCCTAATTATAGGAGAGATCCTGAGGTTATGATGACAATGCTGCATGAATGCAAAGTGGTGCTTTCCAAAAGGGCTCCTGCAGAACCCTTAATTCTGCCTTGCCTTGTGTCTGTCCACCTTGGCATTTTGGGGTCAAGTTGTTCCCATGAGTGGCATGTTCTCAGAGGGCATCTTGACTTTTGCAATGCTCTGGGTAGATCTGTCTTACCACTCTCACTCTGATAGCTGAATATTTGGAGCTGCAAAATGCAAGTTATTAGTAGCAGCTCTCCATGGATCTATTTGTGACTACATTGCACAGTAGTAGGTGGGTGTTGTTGGGAGACGAAGATGCAGTTGTGAATAATATCTGTATTACTTCTGGAGGGAGTTGGACTCTCTTTTTCATGGACATTTCAGCTGCACATTGTGAGGAGTGAAAAGTTCTCAGTGCAGAGTTGTTGTCAGCCTTGCCCAGCAGCACCCTGGGCTCCCCTGACCCTTCATCACAGGCTGCTCACGTTGGGTTTGTGTGGCTCAGTTCAGAGAAACGGGGTAAAAAAAATAACAGTAAAAATAACAGGCACATTTGGCCTGCAGAGCCAGCACTGGAGAGACAGGGGATGAGCTGGACCCTGCTCAACACTTGGAGTAGGAAGTGGATTTGCAGAGCTGGAGCTTCAGAGCCAAGCACCCTCCAGACACAGCTCCCACAAACAGCAGAACACCAGCAAGGTTTCCCCTCTGCATCAGCTGAGACCTTGGCTCAGTATTTTCTTTGCCAACTCCAATGCAGGTTATTGCTAAATTCAAGCCATTAAGAATGAAAGTCTGCGATCCATGTGTAATTTTTAAAAATTGCTTAAAAATAAGATTGTAATTA
>NW_005054502.1:175247-185859 GCF_000277835.1 Geospiza fortis | reverse complement strand
AAAAAAAAAAAATATTGCACCATGAAAACTAATAGAACCTTGATGCAGTATTCAAAGTGCCTGAGATTGTTTTTAGTTATGCTGGTTTTCTCCAAAAATGGCCCATAAAAATTTATATTATTTTAGAGCTTTAATTAGCTAAGTATGTAAACTAAAATAAGTAAGAGTTTTGGAGACATTCAGAGGGGAAGAAAAGACAATATAAATGTTCATTCTAATTCTTATTTAGATGAAGAGTAATTATTTCCTTTGATGTTAAATCACCTTTTCTTTTTCTCACTCCATCCATGAATTTTCTCTCTGCTAACAGAACCTTGGGATTTTATTCCCAACACTTTGGCCCTGTCATTCTGCTTTATTAAACTAGCAGTTTGTTTGAACACTTCAGTTACTCATTAAATTTTACATTTTCTCTAGCTGTATTAATCACTGCTTTTTACGGACTGGGAATGTAAATGATCCCTTTTGCCATCCACACTGTGGGATAATTTGCCTTTGTAAGAGGCTCCTCAGCATTTCATGCAGTTTTCCTAGTCTTGTAATAAGTGGGTTTTTCTCCCTTCACTGTAAGATTTACTTTGGATCCTGCTTTTTACTATTGTTTGGCACAAAGCAATTCCCCCCAAAAGTCAGATTTTCATAAAACTAACGGTCCTGTTTACGTGCTGCTCTGTCATTAAACTGTGCATATGCAAATGGCAAAATGCAAATGTGGGAATGTGTTAGAGGAGCCACTCTGTGGCTGGGGGAGAGAAATCACTTCTCTCAAATCTCCAAGCTTTCCAAGCATGCTCACACAGATGAAAACTGGCTTCAATCCCTTGGGAAAATGGAAAATTTAGCTGCAGAGATCAATAATGTGTGAAGGTGGCACCAAGAGCCTGTTCACAGGGAGGAGTGCCATCACTGATAACCTGGCTGTGGTGTGACACAGGGACAGCAGCCAGGGACGTGCTGAAGGCAGGGAATGTTGGTGTTTTACACTCGGCTGTTCCCAGCAGATCTCCTCATAAACATGGCAGCTTTGTAGTGAGGAGCTCCAGGAGAAACGGCCTGGTTGTCTCAAGAGCTGGGGAAGGGAATCCAGTGCTCCAGGTGGGGTTGATGGGGTTAGGAACACACGGGAGCCTCGTTCCTTGCCACAGCTCAGGAGGATGAGGAAACAGTCAGAATATCCTGAGCTGGGAGCGATGCCTTGTGAAGGTTGACCTAGAACAGAGAATAGACAGAGCTAAAGAATAAAGTAGGGATCTAGTAAGAGGCCTCAAATAGATCCACCTTGGGCAGCACAACCCAAAATGGCCACAAAAATGGATGAGCAGTCACGAGGTCTCTCACTTTCATAAGTTTTGGTTCATTTGCATATTGGAGCTATTTGTCCAATTACAGCTTTAGGTTATGAAGTCCCATCCTTTTTGTTTTTCTCTCTTCACGTTGTTTATGCTCTTGGGCCTGAGATTTGGATCATTTGTCCTTGGTGCCCAGCTAGAGAACGAATTGTTTTCTCCCTACTCTGTGAAGGGAGCTCACCATCCCTTAATAGGAAGCTCAGACCCACACACTAAAGCAGAATAGAATCTGAAAAATAGAAAAGCTAAAACCTGAGGCATCAGGAGGGGCCCACAGGATCACCCAGGGCAGCCCCAGCCCTGCCCAGACACCCCAACAACCCCACCCTGGGCATCCCTGGCAGCTCCTGGAGCTCTGGCAGCCTCGGGGCCGTGCCCATTCCCTGGGGAGCCTGGGCAGTGCCCAGTTGGTCCCACCCACAGTCCAGTTAAACTCTGGGATTAGTAGCCTGTCCCTGTAACTCTGGCCGTAGGGAATCTGGCAATTAAAAGAAGATGAAGCATTTAGTTTTGGAAATGTTTACATTTGGAGCCAGAGTTGCTCCGTGACTGCTGTAATTTCTCTAATATGTCAGTTTGTCCAGTTTTATCATCAAGATTTGATCTGTGTTTGAGAAATGCCAAATCTGGAAGAACTGAGCAGCTTCCCCATGGAGCAATAGGCTTCCCTTGGCAAAAAGCTGTGATGTAGACAACACCAACGTTTTTAGGTCTGAGACCTACACTCAGATGTCCCCTGTGGCCACCTGATCTCCCTGGGATAGTTCAGGTTTGTTCTGTTTCCAAGAGCTGGGCAGCAAAGGCTCCTCTCACTTTAGGGACAAAATCCACTGACTGGGGATCCTGGGACCTTCTGAAGCCACAGACAATTAGATTTCATTGCTTGGAAGGGTCAGAGAGGATAAGAATGACCAGAGTGCTCATGATGGAGTAAAAGAGGGGAGAAACTTGAAGTGCCGGAGGACTGAGCTGTCTCAGAGCAAAGGCTCAGGACCAATTGGTTTTCTCTTGCAGTGACTGCGAGCTGCTGCTCTCTGCACCCAGCAGGCTCTGTGTGTTTGAGTCAAATGGATCAAAACACACTTACACTGCTGCGTCTTTCAGCAACGGCTTTCATGCAAATTGTGGCTTTTTTTTCAATAAATTACCCTTAATTTGAATCAATAAAAAAATCTGCGTTTCCATTACTGTGTGATGACTCTCTCTGGCTCCCTAGTGAATTCACAAATCTATTTCATGTTCAAGCCTCCAAATTATTTTGATGAGAAATAAGGAGAAGCAGTATAAACTAAGTTTTCTGCGTGACTTTTCAGGACCAGGTGTCTGCACTCTAATTTGCCACATTTTGATGCCACCCTCCTTGTGTTTTAGACGTGGGAGCTGAAGCTGAGTCTCATTCAAATTCGTGTTCTTGTTATTCCTATTCAGATTCTGAATACTGGCTGGTGAAAGGCTCTAATACTCCAGTAAGTCCAGGAGCAGCTGCTAAGTCTATTTAAATTATACTTTGTACCAAGCTCAAGTTGTCAATAAAGGACTTTTTGCCTTCTATAAAATGCCCTGATTTTTTTTCCAGGGTAAGTTTAGGCAGCAACTACCTGAAGTTATTTTGCCTTTCAGGTATGGGTAAGCATAATATTTTTACACTTTCTATTTGAAGCCTACTGCCATCTTCAACTGAATTACCAGATTTGAAAAACTCATTTCAAGGGTCTCTAAAACCCTGAAATCAGGCTAAAAGAAGCTGGTGAAAAATACTTTATTCACAGCTTTGATATGTCCAATAGCATGCAATTATTTTTATGTTCTTTGAGGCTGAACCACTATAAGGCTTTGAGGTTGAAATCATGAATCACTTGAGACAATCAGAAAATAAAGGCTTGCACTGATCAAGGGCTTTTATTGCTGAAATTACAACTCAAGCTTGACCACAAATAGACATCCCTTTTCTAGTGGTGGCATTTAGAATTTTGAAGTCTGTAATGTGAGTCCTGCAGGAATCAGTAAATCCTCTACCCATTTTGATTTGTGGAAACCCCTGGACTACTTTCCTTCCCCTGGGACATTTTTTGTGAAGGTGCAGACCACTGTACAGAAAATTTAATTATCCTGGCTAGCTTGTTTTTCAGTCATCTTTAAAGCAGTCTGCAGTGTGTGAGACATCCAGAAAAAAAAAATTACAGAAACTCTGTTAGGATTTGAAAAGTGTGATCTGGGTGGATGGAGGAGAATGTGGCATCAGGATGATTTGCTGCATGAATCACTGTGACTAAGTGTCCTTTACGTACTTGCCTGGGGTTGTAAAAGTCTGGAGTCAGAGCCTGAGGGGGTTCCTGCCTTTCCCTCCCCTGGCCCTGCTGCAGTCATCCTGCAGTGTGGGAAGCACAGCCCAGGGTCACGGTGACTGGCTATGTGGGACAGTGTGGCAGAGAAAGAAATGCCTTAAAGAGGAAGAAATAACCCACCATTTCTTGTTCTGTGCTCCTCTAATTGTGCTTTATAATTGAAACCTGATGAAGTACACTTTGAAAAGCGCCCGAGCCATTCAGGCTGAGTTTTATCCTGCAATTCCCAGCATGGGAATCCCAAGTCTGCATCTGCAGCAATTAACCTTGGTCACCTCCTCACCAGGGCACGTTAAAAACTCTGGGCTTCCTCTGGCTGCTCCTCAAGGCACTGCAGCTCTGCCCCTGCCCCAGCTGGCCCAGCAGAGGTGTTGGCACTGTGGCTTTCCCTGGCACAGGGCGACAGTGGCACTGAGGAGCCAAGCTGCTTCCTTCCCCTTCTGCCCTCCCCAAACCCTTCTGGAGTTCTGGGGAAAGCAGGAAATGCAGAACACTCTGTTGGAACCCTGGTCACTGAGAATTTCAGACTTTCTGTGCTGTCACTCACTGACCTCCAAGAGAACACTGCATTTGACCTGAGGCCATGGAGAAGGCTTTCAAAATTGAGTAATAGAACTGGGATTGTGGGTGTGGAGTTGAATAGAAGTGTGTGATGCCCCATGGTGGAAAACTTAGAGTTCAAGGTTTTAGAATATAGTAATATATATAAAGCAAGATGGAGTTTTTAGGGTGAAGGCTGGTGCTTCTTCTTTACCTTCGTCTTTGCCTTCTTCTTCAGCTTCTTCTTCTCCATGGGTTTGGGTGGCTTTGTGTAATTGGATAAAAAAGTCCCCTTTGTGGGTCATGGGTGGTTGGTCATCGGTTTAAAAGTAAAAATAATTTAGGTGTCACTTCTTAATTGGACAGTTTATCATTAAAAGGTCTTATAGGAAGAGAGATGGGGCTCCATTTTTAGCTTGTTAGATTAAGTGCTGTAGAACTCACCATTTGTGAGACTGTAACAGAGATAAGAACTAATAAACACCTGAGTCCCAACAAGAAATACTGTCTCATGCATTTAATCCTGCAAAAAAGAAGCAAAGAATCCATTAAGTGGAGGAGGACACCTATCAGGGTTGGGACCTCCCTGAAGAAACAGAGGTAACAAAAGCAGCTAGAAGCTGGAAAAATCCCTGGGGAAGAAAGAAAAAATGAAGTTAAAACTTGACAATACTGCACCAAGCAGGAAAGAACCAGAGCAGATTCCATGTGTGCCCCTGGGGACACCCTTGCCAAGGGGGAGTGTAGGGGGATACAATACAAGAAAATAAAGATAGTGTAGAAAGTAATCTTACCCCTAAGGAGTTGCAGCTGGGCCAATTATCAAAGATTAGGAACAGGCCTGACTTTAACAAGCAACAGGTGTACCCAATGAGAAGAAGAGTGCTATAAAAGAGTGGGGTGGCTGGGTGAGAAGGGAACTGGAGTTGGTTGGCTGCTTTGTGAAGAAGAAATGATTAGAGCGCTGAGGAGCTGCCCATGAGAAGCACCAAAAAGGTATGAGACTTTTGTGATAAGGAGACACCAGTATGGAACCCCTGCAATAAGATGATGACAACAGGGGAGGACCCCAAAAGAGTCTCCAAAGAGTTGAGATGCATTCTTTATGGAGGGTTTTTCTCCTTCTTTATAAAAGAGAGGTGGAGCTAGCCAAACCCCTCTGATTTTTACATCTCATTAGCAAAATGGAAGAAGCAACAGAGGGAGATCATCCTAAAAGGGGAGTTGGAAAAATAAATTGAATTAAAATTTGTTCTTTGAGACTCTGAGCTGGGAAGACTTTTAATACCACCTAAAACAACTGGAAGTATCTTTGGAGTGTCCCAAGGGTGGAGTGAAGAGTGCTCAGAATATTGCTGTTAATGTGGGGAACAAAAAAAGGGGAGTTGAACCATAATTATCCAATAAACAAAATTAATGGCTGACAATATTCTTACAGATGAAGTAGTAGGAAAATTCAATAGGCTATTAAAAATGGAACAGAAAAGTATTTTTTTCACTTCTGTTTGGAACTCGAGAGCAGGCAAATGTAATGAAGTACAGCAAGTGCATTATGCCAGGAGTTTTGCAAAACATTTTTAAAGTGTGATTGAAATGTTTTTGTGTGGATTGGAAGTTGATTACAGTACTATAAAACCAGACCTGGAGTTGAGAGGTATCTAAAGAGCTTAACAGTTCACTTTTCATTCACAAGGTCTCCACAGTGCCTTCAGAAAACAAAATAACACAGCTGAAATAAACCTTACAATGTAAAATGGACCATAATGCACATAATACAGTTATTTTTGTGCTAGTCAGTGTTTGAGTGAATGCCCATGTTTTCTCAAATTGAGCAAAATACAAAAATCAATGTAGCATGGGGAGAAAGGTCTGGAACTGGCTTTAGTTTGTCCTTGTGTGAACAAAATGAATCAGCCTCTGCTCTGAGTGCTGTGTGAGGCTTCTCTGATGTGGGTCCTGGGGTTGCTCATTTGGGCACCCTGTGGACCAGCAGTTTTATTTGAAGACAGCTGGATTTTAGGAAATGAAGGGATATTTATACAGAGCAGCACACAAAGAGCTGGTATTTTTGGTATATTTTTCCCCCTCCAGCCTCTTTTTTAGTGGGCAAAAGGTTGGTAGGCACTGGATTTTTAAGTCTTATCCTTTAAACAACCCTGTCTGGCCAGTCCTGGACCCAGGTCAGATGCCCCCAGTGATCCTGGAGCACTGTGACGAGTTGGGGAGGAGCATTGCCTCAGCTTCTGACTTTGGAACACCTTTTCTGCACTTGCTGTGTGTTTTCTCTGTCTACAAAGAATATTTAGCTGTTCAGTGAGACATAGCTCACTCGAAGCTAATGGATAGCTCAGAGAAACCTTTGTGTGGGAAGTCACTTAAAAAAAAAAAACATTTGTTTTGGTAGGAGTTTTTTAGCTTGCTTTATAAACTGTGGATTTTACAGCCTCTGGCTTCTGTGGAAATATAGTTCAGGTAAATAAAGCAGGAAACTTACTGCAGCAAACCTGATTGGAGACAACCTCTTCCACAATAGTAATGGGATTTTATTCATGTAGTACCTAATGTGTCTGCAAAAGCTATATCCCATGTATTTACTCCAAAGCAGTTCTGTCCTGAGGAACAAAGGATGTTGTTTTTCCAAGGTGATGGAGGATTTCCAGATGTCTTCTGACTTTGGATTATCCCCCAGGATATTAGAAAATCAGGTCCAGGATTTATTCAAGAGGGAATGAGCAGCAGTGAGTTTATTCAGCAGAAGTTGCAAACAGTCAGTGCACAAATGAAAAGCCTCTGGATGTGAGCACTGGGAAGGCTCTGTAATGTTGGGCACAGGATTTGTTCTTTCTGATGATGTGTTTTTATTAGAGGGGAAAGCAAATTGTCAGTGTCAAGCCATGTGCCCCTAGGAGAGGGAGGGAGCAGAAGCTTTCCAACAAGGGTGGGAAGAAGGAGGGTGTTAAGGGAGGAGTTCAGGAGTTTAGGGGAGTGAAATGGCTTTTTTTGAATGAAAATATGTAGGGGGATAGAATATAAGAAAAATAAAGATAGTGTAGAAAGTAATCTTACCCCTAAGGAGTTGCAGCTGGGCCAATTATCAAAGATTAGGAACAGGCCTGCCTTTGACAGGCCACAGCTGTACCCAATGAGAAGAAGATGCTATAAAAGAGTGGGGTGGCTGGGGGAGAAGGGAACTGGAGTCAGGTGGCTGCTTTGTGAAGAAGAAAGAGTCAGTGCTCTGAGGAGCTGCCCATGAGGAACACCAAGCAGGTATGAAACTTTTGTGATAAGGAGACAACAGTGTGGAACCCCTGCAATAAGATGGCAACAAAAATGTAGAATGAATCCTTTAAGTTTTAGCTGGTGCAGGATGTTGAGATGTAGAAAGAGAAGGTGTGACGTTCACATTCTCTGAACAGAGAGAGACATAATTCTCTCTACCAGGATTTTTCCTGGAGAAGCACAGAGAGAAAACAATTCTTCCCTCTACTTGCTGCTCCTGTTGTTTTTGCACATGTGGAATGTGTTAAGAAGATTGTTTACCTGAAGTGATTTGTCAATTGGATTCAGCTGAGGGTTGTTTGGTTTCCTTGGCCAGTTGGGTCAAAGCTGTGTCCTGGCTGTCTCAGTCACAGGTTTTTCTTTAGTATTCCTTAGTATAGTTATGATATAGTATAGATTTAATGAACCAATTGTTCAGCATTCTGAATCAATGGAGTCAGAGCACATCATTCCCTGTCCAGGGTTTGCCTGTTTCTTCAATAGGAGGTTCAGAAGAGATTCTTTTGGGATTGAGGCAGTTGGAGTTTTACCCCTGAGGCTCAGCTTCTGTGCTTCTCTGGGATGGGGTTTGGGGAGCTCTGTCCCCCCTTCTCCATTTCCCCATAGCCACCCCATGGCTGTGCCTGGATCCTGCCCTGTTTATCCCACTGGCACAGCCAGATGGGCCCAGCAGAGAGCTCTGCAAACCCAGCTCCACCACAGCCTGAGCAATATTCATGAGAACCTTCAACCTTGTCCACCTTTGCAGAGCTGCTCAGGAAAATGTGTTCCAGCTTACTATAAATACTAATACAGGACAGCTTCTTAAGCACTAAATTCCTAGTGAATATTTTGCATATAAACATTTATTTTCTTCACTGTTATCTAGCTCAAAGCTGACTATTTTTCTGCTAGAATATTGCAGAAGCAACTTGGCTTTTTTTTTTTTTCCTGCTGTATGAAGCAGTTCAGATGGATTTATTTGCTATTACTTAGGGCATTAAAACAAGGTTTTTATGTTGGCTTCAGGAGGAATTTCTTGCCCTCTTATTTATGGCAGGTGTGCATTAATGGGGGAGCTGGTTTGGTTTCCATTCTGTTTTGCAGGGCTGATTTAGTCTTGAAGCAGTTTTCAAAATCTTGTAAGTGGCCAAACTATTTTTTGGCAATTACGCTAGACAGGAAGGGCAAAGATATTAAAAATTTGGAAAATGGGTTGGAAAATTGCACAGCCTATTTTCATCCCACACTTTCTCCATACTGGTTGGTGTTTTTTTTTTCTTTCTGGTGAAAAAAAATCAAAAGTTCAGAAAACTTGATGGTGTAGCTTGAGAGGCAGCTGTAAAAAGTGCAGTCAGAGTCATTGTTTTAACACACAATGTCAAAAAATGGTTGTACCTGCTCTTGTGATGCTTTGTGTTTCTGGTATGGCAAATTCAGTGTGCAAAGAGCATGGTGAGGTACAGGCATTTTGTGATTATCAAGGTATGACCATTCTTATCCATGGATATTTGGGGTTTGAGTTGCTTTCATTTCTGTTCTAAGTCTGAAATTTTTAAGATAGAAGCCAAAAGGAAAGGACAAAAATATCAACATAGAAAAGAAAATTTAGTTTTAATAGGTTTCAGAACTTAATTTTCATTCTTAGTGCTCTGTGATTCTTTCATTGCAGAAGACTTTTTAATTTTTATGTGTGAGTGATCCCAGGTTGATCTTGGGATAAGAACAGAGCTCTGGGCTTGATTCACTGATCCTCTGCTTCTGAGATGAGAATGTAGAGATGCACTTCAGATCCCCCTGGCAGGAAAGGAGGTTAAATGTGTGTTTGAGGGCTCAGAGTATTGGCTTGGTGCCTCCAGCTTGTGTTCCTGTGCTGAGTGCTCCTCCTGCCCTTCATCCCTTGCAGATGTGTCCAGGTGCGCAGCCAGGCTTCTTACGGTTCTTGTGTCTTAGGAATATTGAGACTTCCGTGAGGCTTCCCACGTGGTTTGGGGTTAAATCTGTGACTTGCCCACTCCGTGCTGCTTTTGCTGCTTTGTTAATCACCTGCAGTCTGTGACAGGGGCAGGAATGTTCACAGAATCCTGGAATGCTTTGGGTTGGAAAGGACCCTAAAGCCCCCTCCAGGGCTCAGCCTGGAGGATAAAAGGCTCTGAGGAGACCTTAGAGCACTTTCCATTACCTAAAGGGCTATAGGAGAGTTTGAGAGAGGCTTTGTGAAGGCATGGAGTGATAGGACAAGGGAAAATGGTTTTAAACTGAAAGAGGGCAGAGATTCAGATTAGATATTAGGAAAAAATTCTTTGCTGAGAGGTTGATGCAGCACTGGAGTTGGCCACTGAGAGAATCTGTGGCTGCCCCTGGATCCCTGGCAGTGCCCAAGGCCAGGCTGGACAGGGCTTGGAGAAACCTGGGACAGTGCAAGGTGTCCCTACCCATGGCAGGGGTGGCACTGGATTAACTTCAAGGTCCCTCCCAACCCAAACTGTTTTGTGATTCTTTGAATTGAGTCTCTACTATCACATTCCTTACATTTCACAGCCTGTGGGGTGTTGTAGAGGGATCATGCTTCTCTCCTGCTCCCTTCAAGAAAACAAGCAGCTCTGATATGTGGAAAAGAAGGGATTCCTTATGTTCTTCGTGCCTTATCTTTCACACCCAAGTGAGGCTTGAGCTGGAATGTGAAGATGGAGGTGAGCTAGACAAAATATTAGCATGCTTTGATGCAAAACACAGATCTGAGTCCTCCAGCTCTGACACTCTCAGCTTTGAACTTGAAATCAAATGTAGATCCCCCATTCTGGGCCCTGGCTGTTTACGATTTGCACTCTGCTTGATAGCAGCCTCAGAACTGGAAGTGGCAAGTCATGCTATAAACAGGGATGGGGACTGTGCCAGTCTCCATGTGCCTGGGAACCTGGAGTGGAATCTCTGTTGTAGGAGGAGAATCTCTGTAGCTACTTAAAATGATAAAAAGCCACAATTATATTTCACCTTTGGAAAGCAAATGATCTTTAATTGTCTGCTGAAACTGCAGTTTGCCAAGATTAAATGTAGGATTAATGCCTGAAAGTGAGGATTTCTGCAGAAAAAGGAGGATAACCCAAGTCTGGGCTTTGT
>NW_005054502.1:169435-175220 GCF_000277835.1 Geospiza fortis | reverse complement strand
ATCAGCAGGCAGTGGCTCTGTAAGAATGACAAAGTACTGGAATGCTCTTCCCAGAGAGGTGGTGGAATCACCATCTCTGGATGTTTAAAAAAAGACTGGCCATGGCACTTGGTGCTATGGTCTAGTTGAGGTGTTAGGGCATGGGTTGGACTCGATGATCTTAGAGGTCTCTTCCAACCTCATCATTCTGTGATCTGTAATTCACTGCTCTATTGCATCAGGTGCCCACGCAGTGGTGTGTAACTGGGAATGTGTGGTTCTGAGTGACCCCAAGCAAGGGGGAGAAAAGAGCTGATTTTCATTCCTCAGTGAGTTTCAGGCTGGAGAAGGTGTTGGCTTGCCAGGTTTGAATTCAGAAGTGCTGATTGTCCTTACCCAGCTTGAGCCCTGCTGCTGAGAGCTGCCACTGCAGGGGAGGAAGCAATTAAACCTTTGTGGCCCAGGCTGCTGAACAGGGACTGGGGAGGAACGACTGATGGTGCTGGGATGATCTGTGTAACAAATATATAATTTTAAAAGCATCTTATGGATCTTGTCAGGTCTCAAATGAGCAGGAAGGGAAGGCTGTGGTTGGGAATGGCTGTTCCTTGCTGTTCTTCCCATTGAAATCTGAAGCTGCTTTTGATGTTGGGTATCTTATGAATGATATGAACTCGTGTTCAGAAAGATGTGGTTTGGAAACTCAGTGCTGACCACATGAGAATAAATTATATGTGGTAAGAACTGTGGAGAAGCCTTATGAAATTTCTGGAAGGTTTGTGCTCAAAGTGATGGTGAGTGAGATGTTCTGTAGAATGTCTTCAGGTCTTCACCTTCTGCACACGCTGAATTCAAAAATAAAGCATTTCCAGCAGACCCTGAGCTACAGCTGGTTTTCTTCCATCATAAAAACCTGGTCTAGTGGAAGGTGCCCCTTCCCGTTGCAGTGGATTTGGAACAAGATGATGTTTAAGGTCCCTTCCAAGCCAAACCATACTGTGAATAAAGTCCTTTTCATGGTTAACTCACTTTGCACGTGGCATCTTAACACCTGGCTGGAGGAACACTGCTTCCCTGAGGCAGCAACTAGGAAAATGAATGGTTATGTTTGTGTAACTTTGAGTTCAAGGATATTTCTGTCAGACTTGAATGCATCAGTTGATTTGTGTTTATTTTTGGGATACGGGGAAAAATGAAGTTTTCCTGTAGGCTTTATTAGAGTGTGGAGTGGAATATGTAAGGCAAGATTTAAAACTAAATAGCCTATTGTTTCCTGAGGTGTTTTCAATCATGAAGCCTTGCAGTTGGTTTCCCCTCCCTTCCATCTGCAGTGCTGAACCCTGTGCAACACATCCAGCTCTCTGCTGATACCTGCCTCCCTTATCTCTGCACTCTTATGAATCGCAGAATGTTTTCCAGCCCTGGAAAATCACACTTTTTGCCTGTGACAAAATTCTTCCTCATCTATTTGTGAAGTGTTGTGCCTGCTCTGTTATGAATTTGAAGCAAGTGGCACAGGGGAAAGCTCCTGGTGGCTGCAGGTGCTGGGCAGGGGCACAGCCTGGCACTGACAGAGCTGCTCTGCTCTGTGTGGGGTGGGAGCGCACTGGAGCTGGCTCTAGCAGCTGAACACTGAGCATTCCTAAAGCTGCTCTTAAACACCACTAACTCAGGCTTGTTCACAGCTGAGCCTGCCTGGGTGTCATCTGGGTAAATAGAAGTGACTCCCGCTCCAGACAGGATTTTGCAATTGGGACCTAAGTGATTCTCAAAATGAGAATTCTAGAACCCCAGAACAGTTTGGGTTGGAAGGGATCTTAAAGCTCATCTCATTCTTCCCTCTGCCATGGGCAGGGCACCTTCCATTAGACCTGGTTGCTCCAAGCCTTGTCCAGCTTTGGATTTATGCACATCCAGGGATGGTGTGTCCACAAACTCTCTGGGCAACCCGTGCCAGTGCCACTCCACCCTTATAGTAAAGGATTTTTCCCAATATCAAACCTAAATCATTCCCCCTGCCCTATCACTGCATGCCCTTGTGAAAAGTCCCTCTCCAGAATGCTCCACTTTAAAATAAGAAAGAAATTAAAGTTGGGGCTGGTTTTGCAGCTTTAATTTTCTGGGATGGCAGCAGCTTTGCTGTTTCAGTGGGTTTGGTCCCAGGCTTTTCCATCAGCTGAGCAGGGCAGTCAGCACTGGGACAGGTGGGACCTGGTGGCAGGACACAGTCCCACAGGGCAGGGGAAGCTGAGCCCAGCCCTGGTGTGGGAAGGAACATGCAGACAATGGGATTTTCTGGTTGGATGGACAGGCTGCCTCCTGCTTGCTGAGCAGTGCTGGAGGAGCTGACATCTGTGACAGTCTCTGGGATCCTTATTCCCAGGGCAGTCCCCCTCCTTGTGCCCTGTGTGCTGCTCAGTATGATAAGAACTGAGGGATAAAAATGGTCTTGATGCCAGGTCTTGCTTCACAAGGCAGGAGGGAGTTCAAAAAGCAGCAAGAAGTCAGGAAAAGCTGCCTTTTCTTCTAGCTCAATAAAGGGACAGACAGCAGTGAGGGTGTCCCTGCAGACCCTGCTCCTGACCTTGGCACACTCATGCATGGAGTGGCTGTGTCATCTTCCTTGTCCTGCTTCCTCTCTTGTCCATAGCAAGAGATTGTTTTAGTCTTGAGGCATTGCTGAGTGAAAAAGGGGAGGAAAAAACCTATTTTATCTGTAGAGCGAGCTAGGGCAGCTACCTGTCAGCTCCAAAGCATCCCCAGATGGGAGAGGTTGCAGGAGGGGTGTGGAGAGGCAGAACAGGCTGTTTTATAAAGACAGGCACATCAAACATCACTGGGAATGTAGGGGAATAATGCAATGGATTTATAGGTTTCAAATGCCTTCTCCAAACTGCTATGCAGGCTGTCACTAAAATGCAAAATAGATATAAGGTTGTATAATGTACCCACAAAGTAGTGTGTGATTTAACAGCAGTACTTACCATTTGCATTGAAACAGGCTGCAATTGCTAAAATCAGAGGGGAAGCTTAAAGTCCTAATGTTTAATGGTGGATATGGCTGTAGAGAGCAAAATTCTGCTCACTGGGGCTGATTAATTCTGTATGGCAAAAGATACAAGGTAAAGTGGTCTGCATACCAGGATCAATTGCTGTGGAAGAAACATATGAACATTTTTTTTTTCTCTTGACAGGCAAGCTCTCAATCCTGAGACATTGGAGTGTTCTGTCCTCAGTTTTAAGGTTATGAACACACAAAATCCTGACAACTCTGTTATTCATCAGGGTGAAATCTTACTCAAATGTACCAAATGTATGGGCAGGCTAAATGGATCTATCAGCTGTGATTTGAGCAGAATATTCTGCCCTGTTAATTTATTTATTTAAGAGGATTAAAGAGTGTCTGAACAGCCATCCTGGGTTCCCTGAGGATTTCAGTAGTGTGGGGCAAGAAGGGCCATTACAGTGGAGTGATGAGATCTTTATCACAATTTGTTCTTGTATTAAGCTTAGGGCCTCATGCTCGTGCCTTTATAGGTTCTTCCAAAGAAACTTCTAAACCCAAAGTTCATTAATCACATCTCTTGATGGTCTATTTCCCCGTTTAATTACCACATTTTGAACAATAGGTACCCTTTTTTTTTCTATAGGTTTTTTTTTAACTTCCAATTTTCAACTCTTGCTGGCATTTCTAATTTAGAAGGGACAGGACAAAGAACTTTCTTCCTCCACCTTCCGAAGAAGGAGTAAAAATTCTCCAGACTTTTGCATTTGCTTGTTCACCACTGGAGTTTTGAAAAATCCAAGCAGGTTATTTTTGTGATTTTTAAAATTACGTGTTTTCTGTCTTGCAGTGGGAAATAAACTTGTGCTTCCTAGTTTAGTTAATACCTCTGCAATCATTTCTCCCTTCCTCATGAAAGTTTTATGTCCTTGTAAGAGAAGTTCTGCAGTCACAGATGATGACAGTTAACAAAGTGTTCACATCTCCCCAGAAAATTGTGTTAAATTGGGCTCTGGGAAGGAGAGAAGAGCTGTGCTTGTGCTCTCAATATTACATCTACATCTCTGGGGTTGTTACCATAGCTCAGTGATTTAAAAGAGTTAATATTCAGAGCTTTAATGGATACAAACAGAGAGAAAGATGGAATAAGAGGGGGGTGCCCCTGGTTAATGGGGACTAGAGTGCACTGGAATTGGTTGCTGAAATAACAACCAGGAGTGAATTTGTTCACCAGCCTACTCCTTTATGCTCATCTTTTCTTATTTTATTCTCCAGTTTATCACAGCAATTATGCATCACTGAACACCTGGACATTAAACCATAAAGCCTTTTTTGATAGTTTCCAGTAGACTCAAACTTGTACTGTTGGCCTGTTTTATGTTTTACAAAGAATTTGGACTTGTGTAACCAAATTTTGCTGGGGATTTCAGCATCTGAGCACCTCCTGAATCCATCCTTCCTGCCCACCTGGAGAACCCCAGGCTCAATGCTCTGCCTCTTTTTGCTGGTGGGAAAACTGCTGTTCTTTATTCTTCTGAGTTCCTTCACTGCTTGCCTTTTTGATTTTTTTCAAATTTACTGCTTTTATTGCTTCAGTATGAGAAGCATTTAATTAACGCAGTGAAGGAGGCTCCAAGGAGATTTAGCATTTATTAATGTGTATTTCTTTTTTTGATTTTGCTGTGTTTAGATCCATAGCAGGGCTGGCCACTAAAATTTTCCTTGAGACAATCAAGTTCCTCTGGAGCTGATGTGTAAACTCTCCATTCCCTATGGAAACCATGGACACACATTCCAGTTTGCAGAGCAAATCCAATTTTCCACTTAGGACAGTGCCTGGCCTGCAGGGAGACCATAGAGTTTCAGTCTTGTGAGAAATTTCCTCATCTTTGTATTTTCATTTATTTTGCATCAGAATGAAAATAAATATTTTCAATATTTCCAATCAGAATTATATTTTAAAGTATATTTTTGGGTATTTTTCGGTTTGTTTTTTGTCTGTGCTTTTAAACTTCAATAATGTTTCTTTTTTTTTTAATGCAGAAGTATTAGATGGCTCAGCTTGTATTTAAAATAGATTTTTTAAAATAATTTAGAACAGCTGCTTTCAAGCGATTGAGTCATCTTATTTTTTTAGATTAGAATCTCTTGTTTGTTTTGTTATGAAATGCTTTGACACTTGGAACAAGAAATTAAGATAAATATTCAGCATACAAACCACAAGACAGGTGTTTTTTCCAGCATCCTTCTTGTTCCAGAGAAGTGCCATATTTCTTCTCCAGACATGTTTTTGTGCTTTTATAAATTACTCCAGAGTCGGAAATTTCCACGATTTTTCAAAAATTTTTCACTCTCTGATTCCCTGCAATTTCTCTTACTTCAGAAAAATGAGTTTAAATCAGTGGAGAAGACTGGAAACTTCTTGGTGCCTTCCTTGTACCTGGCTATAATTTGGTGGAGGACACATGGAAATGAACACAGAAGCAATACATTGATTTTTGTAGGAGAAATCCTCCCACCCAGGGCCATGGGTGCACACAAACACAGGAGTGTGGCACTTGACTTCTGCTGTCCTTTCCCTGCCCTCATTCTGAGCCTCAGGACTCCAGGCGTGGGTGACTCCAGGCGTGGGTGACTCCAGGCGTGGGTGACTCCAGGCGTGGGTGACTCCAGGCGTGGGTGACTCCAGGCGTGGGTGACTCCAGGCGTGGGTGACTCCAGGCGTGGGTGACTCCAGGCGTGGGTGACTCCAGGCGTGGGTGACTCCAGGCGTGGGTGACTCCAGGCGTGGGTGAGTCCTGG
>NW_005054502.1:141600-169348 GCF_000277835.1 Geospiza fortis | reverse complement strand
TGGGTGTCTCCCGGCGTGGGTGACTCCAGGCGTGGGTGACTCCAGGCGTGGGTGACTCCAGGCGTGGGTGACTCCAGGCGTGGGTGACTCCAGGCGTGGGTTCTCAGTGCCAAGCCCTGGAGCTGCTGCTGGCTTGGAGGAGGGTGGCAGAGCAGGGATGTGTGCCAGGCCAGTCCCAGGACATTTTTGAAAATTTTTCACTCTCTGATTACCTGCAATTTCTCTTTCTTCAGAAAGTTGAGGTTAAATCAGTTGAGAAGACTGGAAACTCCTTGGTGCCTTCCTTGTACCTGGTTATAATTTGGTGGAGGACACATGGAAATGAACAGCCAAGTGATACATTGATTTTTGTAGGAGAAATTCTCTCACACATGGGTACACACAAACCCAGGAGTGTGGCACTTCTGAGTTATTCCAGTGGGGAGATCCCAGTGCCTTAGAGCTGCTGCTGGCTGGAGGAGGGTGGCAGAGCAGGGCTGTGTGCCAGGCCAGCCCCAGGACACGCTGCTGGCAGTTCCAGCTGTGGCTGCCTGGAGTGGGGCAGCTGCTGTCACTGTGCCTGCAGCTCCAGAGAGGAACAAGGCTGAGACAGAGCTCTCAGCTGTTGATCCACACTCAGGGCAGCACTCAGAGCTAAGAAACAGCAGGTAGCTCACTTGGTAGAGAAAAATGATTGGTTGCTTGTTTGTTTTTTGCTGAGCTGGAAGAGTTTGCCTTCTTTTCCAAGCGGACAGCTCTGTTTCCTGGGTTGCCTCCTCTGCTTCACCTGGGGTTTGGCTGCTTAAACAGCAGCACTCAGCAATGGCAGAAATCCACAGGCTTCTCAGCCACACAAACAGTTGTGTAGAGGAGTGTAGAAGCCCTGGTTTTATAAATGGCAGCCTGGAGAACATCAGGTGCTTGTGGCGGTGAGGAGAGTCCTCCCAGAGGTGGAGGCTCTCCTGGCAGGGGCTGTGTGTTACTGTCTCGGTTTGGAAAGACAGGAGTCTGCTAAGGAAGGCAGGAGCCTCCCCTGAAATGGAAAATATAAACCACACCCTCCCCACCCCCCCCAAAATGCTATAAATTTTAAATTAAGGGGCTCTCAGGCAACAAAAATTATGGGAGCAGGAATAACAGTTCTTTATTAGGGAAGAAAATAAAAGGATAAAATAAACAATGCAAATAACTAGAACAACACTGCCAGAGTCAGAACCCAACCTGACACCCTGTGGGTCAGGGTGTTGGCAGCAGTGCCATTGGAATTGTGGCTCAGCCCTCCTGCAGTGTCAGGGGTGGTTCTGCTGGAGCAGGGATCCTGGAGAAAGGTGCAGTCTCTGCCTCTGAAGATCCAGGGGAAGAGGCAGCTGCTGTTCCTCTGGGAAATCCAGTGCAGAAGCCGTGCTGGTGTTCCAGAATCTCCAGATTATATCCAGGTAGGAATGCTTGGCTCCTCCCTCTGGGCTCACATCTCCCAGTGGGATGCTGTAGTTCTTATCAGTCATGCAGGGACATTCAATGGCTGTTATCAGCGGTGTCCCCTCCCGAGGGAGGAGTGATTATGGTCACTCAAAGAGGGAGATAAGGCAAACTGCCCACTTGACAAATGATAACTGCCATACAGATGGTGATAGAAAACATCTTGCCTTGCAATCTGGAACGGTTACCTTTAGCCCAAGGTCCCTCCTAGCAGGGTCTGTGTGTTACCTTTAGCCCAGGGATCTCCTGGCAGGAGCTCTGTGCCCTTTCCTGCCCACTCCGGTCACTCAGAGCCCTCCTGGAGGGAAGCAGAGAAGAGCTCAACCCTGATGAGAGCAAGAATTGGTTGCTGTTTCTGCACCATTTGCACTTAACAGCCCATAAATATTTCTGCTGCTGGACTGGGTGACTGTTGTGGTGTTTACAGGGGTCCCAGGAAGAGGGAAGAGACGAGGACCTGACTTTGTTTCAGAAGGTTGGTTTATTATTTTATGACATATACTATATTAAAATGATATATTAAACTATACTAAATGAATAAAAGGAAGGATTTCATCAGAAGGCTAGCAAGTAAAGGAAAAAGAATGGAGTGATAACAAAAGCTCGTGACTCTCAGAGTCCAAGCCAGATGATTGTGATTGGCCATTAATTAGAAACAACCAACATGGACCAATCACAGATGCACCTGTTGCATTCCACAGCAGCAGACAATCATTGTTTACATTTTGTTCCTGAAGCCTCTCAGCTTCTCAGGAGAAAAATCCTGGCAAAGGGATTTTTCAGAAAATATCATGGCTACAGGTGACCCTGGACACATGCACAGCTTTGCTCTGTGTTTCTATTCTCTGTGCTGCATCCAGGTACTGTTAATGTGTTAAAGTCAAATGTTCAAATGTTCAGTTTTGGGGACAGGGGTGGCTCTGAATGTCTCCACACCACCTGGTTTAATAAGGTCCATATCTACTGGGAAGAGACTCTGCTGCAGAAAAGGTGAACTCACATTTGGCTGTGCCACAGATCTCTCTGCTGGAGTTTATATAGCCTGAAAAGAGCCCTGGGAAATCCTCAAGTCTGATTTGAGTGAGCAGTTGCTCTGAAAATTGACCCACACTACAATATCAAATTGGGGACATTGTCTCAAGTGCTCTTGCCTCCTTCTCTGCTACTTGTCAGTTGACCCAGGTTGTTTTAAGGTCCCTTGTACTCATTCTCTGCTACAGTCAACAGAAAAATAAAGCCTGGGTTTGTTTGTTTGTTTTTAAATCACTGAGGGTTTTTTTTCTTTAGGTTTTTTCTTTTTGAAAGCTTTTGTAGCTCTTTTTGCCTTAAGGGGATAGGGGTTTTTTTAATAAGGAAAAATAACTGTTTCTGTAATGATTATAGAACTGCTGAATGTAGCAAAATAAATTTATGTATATGGATGGAGATCAAGGACAAGTGCATCTTTCACTGTATTTATAACCTTCAGTGTAATGTGCTTGGAAATAAATACCACTGATTTTGCATAGGCCACTGCCTGACCTGGGCATCCTCTGAATGTGCTGTTCAGTGCCCCAGGTGTAGGAAGTTCCTTTTCTTCTCCCCCATTTCCTATTTTGCTGATTTCCATTTGTAGTTTTATAGAATTTCTATTATTCTAGCTCTCGATGTGCCATCAGAGCATACAAGATTGCATTGGCTCATTCCTACATAACATTAAATTAAATGCATTTTTCTTTCTGGATTTTAGCTATGGCATGGACAGGGTCATGGCTCTTGATTTAAGTATTTGTTTCCCAATTTAATTCCAATGGTCTTACAAATTCCCTTGCCTTGAAGTGCGTTGATGCAATAAGAACTCTCAGAATACTGTCCCATGCCATGCTGGTTCTTGACTCCCTGAGGGAAAAGCAGTGGGTGTAGAGATTTTCCTCCTGTTTTTAATTTTTTGTTTGTTTTAAGAACCATTATGCTCCGAGGTCTCTCTTTCTCAGGTGTCTGGCATGTAATAAAAATTTAAACCCAGATTGTAATTCCTGGGAAAATTAGCTGGTTTTCAATGAAATCACCTGCAAGCTGTCTAATTATAATTCCTTTAAGAATTCTGCTTCTGTACTTTCTTGTTGCTGGTGTCATTTATGCCCTTTCTCTGTTACACTGCCTTATCTTGGATGTCAGCTCTGTCTAAATGTTCTTCTCTGTCCAAATAACAGGATTCACATGCTCTCACCCTTCTCTGGTGTCAGTAGCATCACTCTTGGTCTCTTATTTACCCTGTTATTATTAAAGCCTCCCTTTTTACGCACTGGATATTTATTTTCCTCAAAATGCAACATTTTCCTCCTGTCATAAACCAAGTGACTTAAAGATTTTCAAAGGCTCTTTCAGAAAGGCTGGGAATTAGATTCTGGTGGAGACCTTAATAAAAAATTGAAGACCTCATGTATTAACATACATTGATTTATTCATAGTGTTTCATTACAAATAAGTGAGGATCCCATAATATCAAAAAAGGTTAGGAGAGCAGCAGAGCACGGTACATTATATTGACAGCTCTGCTGAAATTGAGCTGCCTTGGGATTGAATTTGGAACTCAGGCAAGGAATTGGCTGGTAAATAAGTCATGAGTTTCCCTTGAAGTGTCTGTACATCAGGAGGGTTGCCATGGGTGAGCGTGCTGAGCTCAGGCAGGTTTCAAGGTGTGCTGGCACCAGCTCCAGGTGTACTCCAGACATCCCTCCATGGTATATGGTCTCCTTGAGCCAGGTCTCATCAGCTCTTGGAGGTCTATTTCACACCCAAGATAGCTCAGCGACCTTAGAAGGCAGAAAATCAGCAGGATGGCTTCTGTGGCAGTGTTGGAAACAAAAAAGTTTTATTAAAAGGCAAAATAACAAAATTCTTTACAGAGAAAAACCAAGCCAGGTGCAAGAGTTCCCTGCCCCCAGTAAAACACCTCACAAAAAACATTAGTTTCTTTTTTCTCTTCTTTTTCTAGTAAATTGCCCAGATGGGACTTTTTGGCTCCTGTCTAATTGACTATCCTTAAGTTTGAGGTGAGGTTCCCCCAGATCCTATGAGATGTATTTTTATCTAATCAAGAAGAGAAAGTTCTGGGCTTTTTTCCGTTTTTTGCAGACAAAGGACTGTTTTGTCACTCTGTCAATGGGAGGACATTCCCACACCTCCAGGTCTGGAGCCCTCCTGGCTTCATCCAGATGTAAACCGGACCCTGCACCGTGTGTAAATCTGCACTCTGAGGCTCAGAATGAGGGCAGGGAAAGGACAGCAGAAGCTGGTTTCCACAGAGAGAGAAGGGCTTTTGTCTAAAGATGTGGTGATCTTTATTTCGTTTAAACACATTTTTTCAGTTCAGCATATTCTCTGTAAGAAATGGCCTCCAAAGCTATTGCTGCCAGAAAAAGGCTTCCATTGTTTTCAGCTGCCTTTTGAGGAGATGATTTGCCAAAGCAAACTTATCCGTGTTTGCAGTGAGGGTTTTCATGAGCTGTGGGGGCTTGCATGGGTGATTCTCATATGAAAATCTTGCTGGCCATGCTGCGTGCTCTGGTTTGATGACAAAAGTTCTGAGCTTGGATGTTGCCCTGATTTTTTTAAGTTTTTCTAAGCCTTTTGATGTTGACATTCTTGTAATGAACTTTCTCACTCACTTTCTGTAAATAACTCATTGTTTTGCGTTCTTTTATGGAGGAGGAAAAATTTGATGGACTGTTGGTTTGTCCAGTGTCATTGGAGAGGTGGCACTGTCACCCTCCAATCTGTGGTGGTGTTTGCAGAGGGAAGAGATGCGGATCTGACTCCACGTTTCAGAAGGCTGATTTATTATTTTATGATATATTATATTAAAACTATGCTAAAAGAATAGAAGAAAGGATTTCATCAGAAGCTTTGCAAGGAAAGGAGAGAATGGAATGATAATAAAATCTTGTGACTGACTGAGAGTCTGAGACAGCTGGACTGTGATTGGTCATTAATTAAAAACAACCACATGGACCAATCACAGATGCACCTGTTGCATTCCACAGCAGCAGATAATTATTGTTTACATTTTGTTCCTGAGGCCTCTCAGCTTCTCAGGAGAAAAAATCCTAAGGAAAGGATTTTTCATAAAATGTGTCTGTGACACCAATCCACTGTCACTTTTGGAAATCTATACATGTTGGAGTCAGAAATTAAAAATTCTGTTTTTACCTTGAGAGAGCTGCGTGTCCATGTCATGTTATGTCATGTCCACTTGGGAACATAAAACAACTCTTTACATCTTTTGTTGTAAGTCAGCACATGCTGAGGCATTAGCTGAGAGAGGAAATTAGTTTTTCCCCAAGTAAAACCTTGAAAAAATTGTCACGTTGGTTTGACAGCGCCCAAATGCAAAATGGCTTGTGGGAGTTATGGAAATGACCCTGAAATAATTCCTTGTGTTTGCAGTTCAGCCTGGAGAGGTGACAGAGCAGGGAGAGGCCACGTGCAGAAGGCCCCTGATCACCTCCTGTCCTTGCTCTTCATTTGCAGATCACGTACAAGGCCGTTGGGTCTCTGGATCCCAGTGCTGACCTGTCCAGCCAGAGAGGGAAAGTCTTCAAGCTGCGGAATGAAACCCATCACCTCTTTGTGGGGTTGTACCCAGGCACCACCTACTCTATTAAACATATATTAAAAGTATATATATTTATACATTAAAAATATAAATATATATTAAAAATACTCAGCTTAATATCTCTCCAGGTTTCATTGGGCAGAGTTTTGAAACAGCCACAGACCTTGGTTTGGGTTACAATTACAGGGGTTAATTTGTGGGTGTCCTAAGTATCCCTGGATATCTGTGGAGCATTTGAAATGAGAATCATCATTAGTTGCACAAATGAACTACTTTTATAGTAATTATTGTGAGCATTATTTGGCTGGCTGGGGAAACTCCTTCTGTTATGTGGTTTTTATTTTCAGGATGTACCAAAGTGGATGTAATGAAGTAATGGACTTAATAGTGCGAAGAGACTAAAAATAAGGGAGGAAAGCTGTTTTTTCTTGGATTTTTAGATGGGTAAGATCAGAGAGAGGGCTTGAGGCACATAAGAATATGAAAGGCACTAAAATAAGGAGGCAATGGCAAAAAGGTGTGAAAAAAAAAGGGGAAACAGGGCAGTTATAAAAAAATGGACTGTAGTGGTGATATTGGGCAGATATATGTGGATTTTAACATTTAGTTGATAGCACTAAAATAGATTTTTAAAATAGGTTTTCTAACAGAGAGAAAAGCTGCTTTTTTTGGACTATCTTAACATTTTTTTTCAGTAAAGTCAAAATACACATCTGGAGCATTCAGGACACTGGTAATGCTTGAAATTATGGCTGGTTATTGTAGAAAAGATTGCACTACAGTATAGATTTTCCACTGCCCTATTTCAAAATCAGTTAATAATAGCAAGTTGTGAGCAGTAAGTGACAGGGTAAATTTTAAGGAAGCAAAGCACATCTCCTCCCTCTGCTCAGGGTTTGAACCCCTCACATTTAGCACTCAAGCCCTAAACCACTTGAAGTAAAAGCCAATAAGTGTCCAAACAGCTCCATGGGCTGTTGCGGGGTTCTACAGCCCTGCTGTGAAGACACAGCACAGCATGCGCTCCATTCCCTTGTGACCAGAGAAATAAAAAACCACAGTAATGGTTTCGGGGCCTTTTGTCCTCTGTTTCACTTTCTTTGCATTTTATCATCCCCTGAGTGCTCAAATTGTGTTAGCAGCCTGCATGAGTGCCAACGATATGCATACTGAGCTTGGTTTATTGACTTTTTTACCCCCCATCTCCCAAATATCTGGCTCGCAATAGGTGGGTACATACTCCATGCAAGCATGAGGGTCGTCTCTGACATTAGATTCTCTCATTGTGTAGTCACATTTCTGATACATTTTCCTAATAATTTGAAAATTACCATTAAATTTGCTCTAAGAAGGCAGCCTTGAGGTTATTAGGGAGAAGAAGGATTTTTACTCTGACAGGAATGTCCTTGTAAGGCTGTATTTTATTTTATTTTTTCCACATGAAAAGCCACCTGTGCTGCAGCAATGTGTGTGTATTTGTTTCTATGGGTGCACTAAGTTGTGCTGTAGCATCGTCCCCTCTGGCCAGAGCAGGGGCTCTGCAATTCCTTCTGGTTAAGGGAGGGGATTTTCCTCCTCTCCTCCACCCTTGTGAGACCTCACCTGGAGCTCTGCATCCAGCTCTGGGGTGCTCAGCACAGGACATGGAGATGTTGGATTGAGTACAGAGGAGGCCACGGGGATGCTCCAAGGGCTGGAGCCCCTCTGCTCTGAGCCAGGCTGGGAGAGCTGCGGATGCTCCTCTGGAGGGGAGAAGGCTCTGGGGTGACCTTAATGCAGATTTGTACAGTAGTACCCAAAGGGGCTCCAGGAGAGCTGGAGAGAGACTTTGGACAAGGGAATGGTTTTAACCTGACAGAGGGCAGGTTGGATGTTAGGAAGAAATCCTTCCCTGTGAGGGTGGGCAGGCCCTGGCACAGGTGCCCAGAGCAGCTGGGGCTGCCCCTGGATCCCTGGCAGTGCCCAAGGCCAGGTTGGACAGGGCTTGGAGCAGCCTGGGACAGTGGGAGGTGTCCCTGCCATGGCAGGGGGGGGAACAAGATGAGCTTTAAGATCCCTTCCAACCCAAACCATTCTGTGATCTCCAGTGACCTCTGGTTTGGAAGACCCCTGGGGATGTCTCCTTTCAAGGAGTCACTGCTTCCCTTTGATGGAGAGCACCTTATTCCAGAGAAATCCTTCTTAAGCAGTTGACATTCACTCTGAACGCATCTCCAGCTTATTGACAGGGAAGCCAGCAGCTGAGCTGATAATAGCAGCCCCCATTCTTGACAGTTTTCAGGCATTTAGATAAAAATCCTGATTGTAAACAGGATTACAGTGGAAATCACTATGAGAGGATTAAATATGGGATCCCCCACAATGCAGCTCGCCCTTGTGAGCTACAGATGAACTTGTGTGAATTCTTCTGTTTGCTTTATACTTTAAAGTTATTTCAGCAAAACACGCATCTTTGGAACAAATTTGGTGCTGCTCTGACCTCATGGTCTCTTCAGGTCTTCAGCAGTAAAATTTGTCCCAAACAGACGCCTGATCCTGGGGAAGGAAGAAGCAATAAGTGAAATATTCCTATTCCTAAGACATATTTCCTAAGGAAAGCTGTCCTACTTTCATGGAATGGTCCTAAGAGGAGACAAAGCAGAAGGAGAAACTAGAGTTTGGCTGAGTGGGTTTTTATCCAGTGGGTTTCTGTATTGCTGGGGGGAACATGTCAGGGATGGGGTTGCCCTGGCTGGGCACTGCCCCAGGGTTAAAGTGTCTTGGATTTGGGTGCAAAAATAACCTGGCTAATTTGTGCTCCTCTCTTTTCATCTTTTGTGTTACCCAGCACACCCTCCAGCTAATCAAGGGGATACAGCTTAAGTCTGTGCATTAAAATCTCTTAAGATGTGAGAGGGCAAATCTACTGACCAGAGCAGATAAAAAGATTCAGGATTCAGGGGTACTTTTAGCTCTGCCACTGATTCACTCATCCTAATAATTTGGGTTTCTTTATAGTGACTATGCAGTTCCTTTTCTCACCTCAAGGCCTTACTAAGTCTTAAAAATTCAAGATGGGATTTCCAGAGCCATCTTGAAGATTGTCCAATTCCCATTTAATTGGAATGGAAAAAGAATGTACAAATATTTGTTGTGAGGGATGAAAGTTTGACAAGAAAGTCTCACAAATATGGATGCTTAGCAGAAAGATTTTTGAATGTAGAGTCTGATGAAGGAATAGAGATGGAAGCAAGTTTTGATATAGAAGAAAAGAATTGCTGAGCCAGTCTTAGTGGATACCCTTTGTCTCCTTGGTTATGTTAGTTAGAAGGGGTTTTTATGGCTTAGAGCAAAGGATAAACCCACCTCAAACAAGAAGATGTTTTTACCAAGCAGAAAGAAGCACAGGCACACAAGTCAGCAAATGTGGCAAGCAGAAAAAAGGTCTCAGAATTTTCCACTGCAAGAAAACTAAAAAACAACTTCTAGCTTAAACTGTAATGTACTGACTTTTAGTGATTGGAGAACAGTAACATGAATATGGTAATTATAGCAGTTATGATAGGCTATAGGTAATAGTTAAGGTATAGATTGGTTCTACTGTATTAAGATGCTCAGTAAAGAAAAGTAAATAATGCAATGCAACCAAAACCAAAGGGTCTCCAGGCCTGCCTGCAGCTGGAGCTGACAGCTGTAGGCACAGCTCTGTCACCCACTACCCTGGACTGCTGGAACACCTTGAATACAACAAACTGCATTTTGGAGACCCCCTGGAGTCCTGCATCCCTCAGTTTGGCTCTTACAAATATTGAAGCAGTTTTGATCATTCTGGTCATAACACTGGGAAGTATTTTGATATTTCATTTGGCAAATGTTAATATAACGTTTTATATATACCATTCTGCCGAGGGAAGTGGCTGGTGCCTAATGAAGTTGTTCTTTGTTCTGCTGCAGCTCCGTCCATGCCGGAGTACGACACGGACTCTCCCCTCAACGAGACTGACACCACCATCACTGTCATGCTGAAACCTGCTCAGTCCCGGGGAGCACCTGTCAGGTGGGTGTTTTGTCTTCTCTTTTCACACTTCCCTCCTCTCCTTCCTCCCCAGGCTTCCCTCACTCCTCTCTCGTTCTCCTCTGATAATGGAGCTGCCGAAAGCAGGCGCTGACTAAAAGGCCAACTCAGCTGTTGATTCTGCTTTTCACACTCTCCTTTCATGAATGCTTCAGCCTCCTTGCCTCCCGCTGTTAACCTCCAGGAAGGATTGCTGCAGGCACTGTCGGGGTTATTACCCTCTCAGCATCACTTCAGATGCCTTTGCAGTGCTGGAGCACAGCGGGATGTGGAGCTGGAGACTGAACATCCCCACACGAGGGTGGAGGAGGCTCCAGGTCTCCATCCTGCCCCCTCTTCCATGGTGAACAAGGCCTGCTGGTAACTATTCTGGGAGTGCCTGCCTTGCCTTTAATGCTTGTGGAGGTATTTGCTCAGTTTCTGGATTTAACACACTTCTCACATTCGTAATCCAGCTGTGCAGCTGGGCTGGCTGTGCAGTGAAGCCCAGAAAAAAGGAATTTTGATTTAGTGAGGCTTTGCTAGCACAGGCAAGCAGATCCTGCTGCAGAGTAGAGGATTTACAGATCACAGAATCGTTAAGGTTGGAAAAGACCTCCAAAACCATGGAGTCCAACCTTTCACCACTCACCACCTTATCAACCAGCCCAGAGCACTGAGTGCCATCTGCAGTCATTTCCTGAACACCTCCAGGGATGGTGACTCCACCACCTCTCTGGGCACCCCCTTCCAATGCCTGTGAAGAAATTCCTCCTGATGTCCAACCTGAACCTCCCGTGACACAGCTTGAGGCTGTTTCCTCTTGTTCTGTCCCTTGTGGGAGCAGAGCCTGACTCCCCCCTGGCTGCCCCCTCCTGTCAGGGAGTTATGGAGAATGGGGAGGTTCCCTCTGAGCCTTTTTTCCTCCAGGTTAAACAACTCCAGCTGCTCCTCACATGACTGAGTCTCCAGCCCCTTGCCCAGCTCCATTCCCTTCTCTGGACATGCTCCAGCCCCTCAAGGTTTTTATTGCAGAACTGGAGCCAGGACTCAAGGTGTGACCTCACCAGTGCCAGGTACAGGGTGCCATCCCTTCCCTGGTCATTTGGGGGCAGGGAGGTGCCCAGGCACCCATGGCATAGAGTGGGCACCTTGCAGGGAACCTTGCTGCCTGTCTGAGCTGGGTCCTGCTCTCCATGGTGACATGCTGATGTGGGACACTCACCTGCAGGTCTCTCCCTGACTTGGAATCCTGTACTCATCACTCTCTTCCATCTCAGTGAAGTTGTGTTTGGTGCAAGGCACCAGCACAGATGGACAAATTTCCCTTCTGAGCCCGCACTATCTTCACTGTTGCTGCCACTCATCCTGCCAGGCTCCTCTGCTGACAGCAGCAGTTGGAATCACTTACAAAAACCCCCTGCCTCGCAGAGGGGTCCAGCAGGTATTCATTACCTCCCTGTGGGATCTTCAAGCTTTTACTTCCAGTTTTCACAGGAGAAGTTTTTCCCATGGGTGTTATTTTTTCTTGAAGTTTTTCCCATGGGTGTTATTTTAAAAACACCATAGTTTCCCTTTTCATAATGGGTTGCTTTCATTTTTGGGTTTCTGTATGCCACTGACAGGAAGGATGGCCACTAAGTATTCAGGAGCAAATTGCTCCAGATGCAAACTACTGGATTTAATTAAATACCCTCTATCAGCTGGTGGTCCCCCAGCTGTGTTGTTGCTTGGCCCCAAATTGCATTGACCAGCTCAAACAAACAAACAAAAAAATCCATTCTTTAAGCACCATCCCTTCTCTGGTTTTTCTGACTAATATATTTCAATGTTTGCCTTTCAATCTCTGGTACTCCATATGAGCAAATTTAGGAGCCTATTCTCAGAGTCCTTTAGGGATGTTTTTTTCTGCTGGAAAAGAGCAGTAAAATCACACAGCTTTGTTTTGTTTTATTTCTTTATATGGGGGAACATTCCTGTATCTCGTTTTACCACCTGCTGTCTTAGCAGTGTTGCTATTTTGTCTTTTTATTGAAAAGTCTTGTGATTTTTCTCAAAGTCGATTTATTGCACTTTAACTGCATTCAGTGAATAATGCCTTTTCCAGCAAATGCATCTGTACCTAAAATTGGTAGAGATTTTTTATAAATATTCACTCTGATTTCTTTAATTGCATCGTAGCCTATTACACATGTTTGCAGAAAGTGCAATATTTACATGCCACATCTAAGTGATAAAATTATTTCCTATAATGAGTCCATTTCATTGACTTACAGATGTGTGTATGAAAAGCAGAAGGGCAGGAGGAGTAAGGGGGGAGGGAGTCTTGGGGAGAATTTTAGCTTTTCATTAACTCTGACAAGCTCAGAATTCTTCCCCTATAGAACCATCCAGACTGTTCTTAGGCTAACCTTAATAAATCCAGTTATTTCAAGCTTCAATTTTCCTATCCTCTTCCCTTTTCTTTCAGTCTGATCTGCACACTGCACCATTTGTGAAATTCTCTCAAAATACCATTTCCAGAAATGGGTCCCATTCCCTCAGAAGGAAATGACATGAGTAGCCTATTGTGAACTGCTTTTGGCACCCACCATACATCAGAACGAGGTGTTTTCTCCTCCTCAGTATGTTTTATTCATGCAGCTGAGATCAAATACTCTTTGTTGTTGTCTGGTTAGGTGTTCTACTTTTTGGTTGTGTGGGGCTTGTTTCCCTCATGAATTCCCCCCTGGTGGGATGCCATGCTCTGCCCAGTTGCTGAAGGCATGAAGGCAAGCCCAGGTTTGAGACAAGGGGCTGAGCAGCCTCCCTGCCCAGCAGTGAGATGGTGCAGAGGGTCCTGCCCAGTGGAAATCCTGGTGGGAAGCCTTCTCCTGGCCTCCCTGGTGGATGTGACCGTGGATCCTGGATCCTTCATCTCCCAGCCTGCCTCAGATGGGGCTGGGCAGCTCCTGGGAGGAGTCTGAAGTGGATTTCCCTCACACCTCCCTATAAAGCTCTGCTATTCAGACCTTTCTCTGGGCAGGAATAGGTTGACCCCTTGTCCCATCAACTTGACAGTTTCTGCTCTGCAGCTCTCCAGTTTTTATTATGGTCCTTCCAAATTGGGAAGATGTCTCTACAGGACACAAAAGAACGCAAGCACACCGCTGTTCTCAAGGTGAAGAAAAAAGGAAAGTTCATTTTCTGACTCCAACATTTATAGTTTTCCAAAAGTGACAGTGGATTGGAGAGTGACAGTGCCACCTCTCCAATGACACTGGACAAACCAACAGTCCATCAGCTTTCTCCTCCTCCATAAAAGAATGCAAAACAATGAGTTATTTACATAAACTGTGTGAGAAAGTTCGCTACAAGAATGTCAGCATCAGAAGGCTTAGAAAATCTTAAAAAATCAGGGTGACAGGAAGATGAAAAATAATTAATATACAGTAATTATTCTAATATTTCCTCTTCTGTTCAGGGGATGGTGAGTTGGAGAACATGTAGGGGTGTGACTGTAAGGCAATGTCTGTACTTGGTCTTGAGTTATTTCATTCTGCTGTAGCACAGAGATGGAGCATGGGCTGCAAGAACATCTTCAGAATAATACAGGAGGATATTTAAAATAAGATTAATTGTATTTTCATTCATCTGAAATGGAGCTACACCAAATCCAAAGTCACTTTCAGCATTAAGACACTTCTGATGTTCCCTAGTGCTCATGATAAATAATTTAAATGTGGCTGTTTATAAAAGTAACGATCATGAACTTGGTGTTGTTAATGATCTATAGATAACAATGAGGACTCTTTCATGCAACCTAATAGGATTAATATAAACTTAGATATTCTTTGATCTATTTTGTCCTATTGCCAAAAGAAAGGTGAAGCCTCAGGAAGCAGAAATATTCTCCCTTGTGGCACAGGCGTTTCATTTTTGCCTTTATTTTTCATGGCATAACCTGCAGAGTTTGACTCCACATTGCCCTTTAAAAATAACTTTTAGGTGTTCCTATATCAATCTAAACCATGTGAATGGTGCTATGATTGATTTGCTGGAGGCTGACATTCATCTATAATACATTCACAAGAGGAAGGAAGAATGCAAGTGTTCTCAATCTTTACTCCACAACTCTTTCCTGAAAACCTCCAATGTGATTTTGAGGATATTTCTGCCTTTGAATCTGTTATTGTCAGGAGGGCTGAGTTAGTCCTTCATAGATTATTCACATATGACATCTTTAGACCTCTATTTGAGCATTTATATCCCCACTCCCAGCTTGGAAATAACACTCTGAGGGGTTTTATCTGCAGGACATGTCCACAGGCTGCTTTTTGTGTGCTGGATATTTGAAGGTCCATCTGCTTCATTAACACGCAGTTGGTTCTGTCAATCCACCTATACTACTGTTATGGAGAAAATCAAATTTCCAGAGCGTGTGTTAGTTCTGAGGATTTCAGAGCTTAGATAAATGCTCCCCTTAGGTGTGATTGCCTTGTCAATACCCTGCTCTGTGTGCTGGAGCTGTAGGACACCACAGAAGGACGTTCGAGAAGAGCCTGCAATTATTTTTGGGTGGGGTTCAGAAAATAGAAAACTTTTTTGTTGGAGCAATATGGATTTGGTCTCTCTTCCTGCAGTTCTCAGAGGTGTGTCAGTAAATAATCTGTGATAATCTTTTGTGTGCTGCCAGCACACAGGTACAGATGGATCAGTTTATTAATTTACATCTTAAAGGAAATACGTAAATCTGAATAAGAGAAGAGAGTTTAAATATTTAAAATATATTAAGAAGGACTGAGTAAAGGTGAAATAAATATTTTCATATCAACAGCCAGCCAGGAGGAAAAATTAATTTCTATAGACCAAGCCCCATGTTACACTTGAGTGTTATTATTTGATTATTGATCTTCCAAGCATGAAATAAAGGGAAATTTTGTTATACATGATGCTAAAAAATTTAAGAGAAGACAGCTGTATTGTTATTTACAAAACACCTAGGAACAGTGAGTTTTTTATGGTTTTATACTCAAACTATTCTCCCAGGAAAAAATCCTGTTGGATGTATCTGTGCACTTAGTATTCCTACAAGCAATAATGAATAAAACTTTCCTGGAAGGAAAGGGCCATGCCATTGCTTCCATCTTATATTAGAGAACTGAAAGTAGCTAGAACTTGTCCTTCTATCAGCAGCAAAGTAAAAATGGAGAAGATTTGGAGCCATAGACTTGAAATTTAATCTCCAGGTAATTTATTTTCTGTGATTTTGGGCATTACGTGTTCATCCTGAGCCTGCCTTTCCTGCATCCCTCTCCCTGCATCCTTGGTCTGATTTTGCCTTTACTGCACAGTAGTTCTTCCCGCCCTTACAAAGGAATGGTTTGCAAGCCCAGTGACTTGATTCTGTGGTGGAGAAACTCTTAAATTCACAATATCTGCTGGTGCTTTTGTTTAGCTTTGCCACTGGTGACTTTGGTTTGTAGATCTCCACTGTACAGAGGGAGCAGTGCTGCTCAGATCTCTGCTTTGCAGCTTCTTAGTGGCATCACATGAGCCTGCCTCAGGCAGTTATGCTGATAATTGATTCATTAACGCCAGAAAAGGGTGGCAGTTTCTAATTCTTAAAACTCCTACATAGAGAACCTTGTACGTGAAAATAAAGACTAGAGTGAAGGAGCAGCAAAACAATAAAAAGGGTGCTAAGGGTGAAATTATCATGCCCTTGGGGTAATACAGAAAGTTAGATTCCCTTGAAAGGTACATTCTTAGTACTTGGAAAAGAAAATTCCTGGTCTGCTTTTTCTGGGCTCCTGTTTAAATGTCTGCATCACATGAGTTGATTCAATACAGGGCAAGCAGTCGTCACTTTTAATTTTGTCGTATTTAATGTCATCTTTTAATTTTGTAGTATTTAATGAGAAATGAGATTATCAATCTAGGCTTCTGATATTATAAGCCAAATTATCTGTGTTAATTAACATCTCCTATAATATACCTCAGGGATATTGTTCTGAAATCATTCAAGCTGAGTTTCTCCTGCCTGACACTCTGCCTTCAATTTAGTTAAGAATTTGGAGGTATATAAAGAAGTTTCTTGTTAGAGATAAACCAGATCTACATTTTCTTCAACTGTGTGTGAATGTGAGAGAAAGAAATTGAGAATTTGGGTGAAAAGCATTAAATACTTGAAATTATTATGAATATTAGAGGTGCTTTGTTTATTGTATCAAGAGAAAAGCAAAATGGAGATACAGATGTGTAAGGTACAACCATAAGTATGAGGAAGGAATATTTAATCTTTTGTGTAACATGGCAGAATTCATTGAATAAAGGCTTAAAGATTCAGGTGTGAGTCCCAAAAAGTGATGCTAAAGAGCATTTTGGGTCAATTTTCTCATCTGGTACAGGAAATGCATTTTCCTACTGGATCAGCACAATGTGCAATTGAAATTCAGCCCCCTAAAGGGGACAAATCTGCCTTTTACCATTTTTCAGCCATCCAGACCATGGCCATTTTCACAGCCTGGGTGACCTGCTGTGTCTTTGACCATTCCACAGGGAGCTTTGGCAGTGGGCAGAAGTGGGAGAGGAAAGCCATAAAATTGGTGTCTATTTGAATGATAATATTTTAACAATCAAATTACACGTGGAGCAAATTCTTTGGTGCCAAGCAGCATTTTATTAGTGCTACAGGGAAACTTCTGCTAACAGTTTTTAGTGTTGTGAAGACCTGAGGATGCTGAGTAGGAGAAAGGAGTTGTTTTTTTTTTTTTGCATAAATTTTTTATGCTGACTACATAAACTGCCAGATTTAATTCCAGCAACCAACAGGTTAATGAATTCTGAGCTTTAGGCTGATATTAAGAAATTGATGACCATCTCCTCACATCAACCTGTCACCCCATTAGATGAGGGAACAGGAGAAAATACCCATGGTTCCAGTTTGAGGGTTCCTTTTCCCAAGACATTCTTTGCTCCAGAGCTCTCAGAGCCACTGTGCCCCTTCTTGTTATCACAGAATGAAAGGGTAATAACAAACAACACAAAATACTTCAAAAATCAGAAACTCTGACTTCAGGAGGTGTCCCAGTGCCAAGCCTGTGAGAGCTTTTGGCTCAGACCCTTCAATGGAACGAGCTGAGCCGGCCACAGCTGCTCAGGGGTGGGAAGCCCACAGGAAGGACCTTGGCTCTTTTGGAGGATCATCATCAAGGATGATTTACTTAATTGAAGCAGCTCCTTCAGGCACTTAGAATGAAATGGGGTGAGTCTGAGCACAAATCCCTGGCAGTTGTCCTCCACTCAGGAGCAGTGCCTGTCCCAGGGTGAGGGTGCTGAGTTCAGAGGACAAGTGGCCCTTCCTTCTCTGCTGCACATGTTCCCACAGGCAGGTGCCCCTTGGTGTGTCTATAACAACAGAAAAACACAACAAAAGAGAAGATGAGCATGCTCTGCTTTGCTGTTGCAGACTAAGGCATTGCAGGATTTAATTATACTCCAGGTATATAAATTCAGGAAACATGGTAATGCTCCCGTGATTAAAATTATAGAGGGCCTAATTGAAAAAGCATAAACTGAATTGAAGAATTCCTAATTATAGTTTGCTTTGAGGTGTTAATTTCCTCCATAATGAATGTATAATTTCTTGGAGCTAGAAAATGGGGTTGCTGCACCAGTGCGCGGGATGCAGATGGAATGAAGGGATTATTATAAATGCAGCCAGACAATTCTCAGGAATAAACCTCTGCAGCAAAAGGCAGAGCCAGGAAGGGTGAAGGATTTGCTTCCAGTGCAAAAGGAAGGGGAAATAGGGCTGGTGTCACTCAGAGCAGTCATGGTGCAAAAGGGGAAGGCAAGGAGAGAGGCAGAGTATTTCTGCTGGGAAAGTCAAACAGCAAAAGAGGAGGAAATGCCAATTTCCCTTGTGGCTCACCTTGACAGGTCCCTGAGGAGCTGCAGGAGCTGATGTTGATGCAAGTTGAGGGCTTTTTTCTGCCAAAGGACACAGCCTATATGCAATGTTTGCTCTTTTGTAAAAAATACTCTCGGTTTTGAAGGGAGTTGGTGGACTACAGGATTGTCAGACACAATCTCCTAACGTTTAAATCCACCCCATTCCCACTGTGGTGGGGGTGGGAGGTGTTTATGGATGAATTGCTGCAGAGAAGTTGGGATTTTCCCACTCCCTCTATCCTCAATTTCCCTTCATTCTGGGGCAGGAGATCTTGTAGTGAAGGCACCATTTTAGATTTCTCCCTGGTATCAGAAGCATGACAGTTTTGCACTTTCTGAAAATCAAAACACGTCTAGAAAAGGTGGAAAAGAGCTGGTGGCTACTCCTGCAGCTTCAGGTGCTGAAAATCTGTGCTAGCCTTCCCCAGGAGAGCTCATCATCATTGCACATTGACCACAGGAGTGGGAGTAGTTGAGTAATGCACTTTATCAGAAGGTTGTAAACAGAGCAGGTTCTCTCTTTTTTCCTAGTGTTTTTCTTAGTCTCTTAATTTAAAAAATATCCAAACAGACATGACCTCAATAAAATTATGTTTCTAGTGTTTTCTAGTGTTCTGTCTTAAGAAAAACATCAGATTCTTCTGTGTGGGTTTTCCCTGCATGGTAGCTGTGGCTGTGGAAAAGGCAGAGGAAGCTTGAATTCCCAGCTAGATTAATTCTGCATCCAAATCAACCTAATTTGATGGAAGCCATTGGAAAAACCCAAATTAATTCTGACTGAGAATATATGCAAATACCCCCATCCTCTTGTTCAAGCTGTTGCTTTTATGGAGGGCCTGGCAGAAGGTGCTGGACAGCCCCAGTAAGGGTTTGCCATGGTCTCTCCTTGCCCTGCAGGTTGATCAAGAACCTCTTTGGCTCTTCTTGTCCTTGAAAAATCCTCCTGGTGTTAAACCAGCACTTGCTGAGGATGACAGGACCTCAGTCAGCGATGCCTGTCTAATACAAAGCAACATTAACAAAACAGAGGTGGGGTTTGGCTTTTTTTTTTGTAGATTAAACAGATGGCAGGTGGCTCAGGAGGGAAGAGACACCTCCAAAGCCGCTCACATCAGCTCCTGTTGCAGTGAAAGCTGTATCTGTCTGCACTCATTATCTCTAATCTGCCTGCAGAAAACAGCATTGAGCTGGAGAGGGGGACTGGGCCAGTTGCACCAGGGAGCAGCAGCTATTATGGCTAATCTGGGTTGCAAGCCAGGTCAGGTTTATGGAGATGGCTGAGATAATGGAACACAGAGCTTTGAAATGCCCTCTGGTTCTTTTTTTAGTTTTTTTTTTTCATGTTTTTAATTAATTTTTTCTTCTTACTTTCCAGAAGATTAAATAGAGAATTTAAAGCATTTAAGAGAGTACAAGTAAACAGTTGCAGGAGCAGTGTTCTGGTGGGCTGAGGATGGTCTTTCTGCAAGTCTGAATTGCATCTTTTATTAAGGCAAAGACTGGGCCAATTGCACCAGGGAGCAGCAGCTATTATGGCTAATCTGGGTTGCAAGCCAGGTCAGGTTTATGGAGATGGCTGAGATAATGGAACACAGAGCTTTGAAATGCCCTCTGGTTCTTTTTTTATTTATTATTTTTTTTTCAATTTTTTAATTTTTTACTTTCCAGAAGATTAAATAGAGAATTTAAAGCATCTAAGAGAGTACAAGTTATATGACACATTTACAAATAAACAGATGCAGGAGCAGTGTTCTGGTGGGCTGGGGATGGTCTTTCTGCAAGTGTGAATTGCATCTTTTATTAGGGCAAATGATCCAGCTGGGGAAAATGGCCCTTTAAGTACAGAAATCCTTCTTTATGGTCAGTGAATACAGCTGTGTTCTGAACAGTTCCTTAGGTTTTGTGCATGTCATCACATTGATGTTTGCTGTGGACAGGGGCTGTTGTGATGGCCAGACTTTCTCAGAATTATATGGGAATATTTGGGTTTTTTGGATACCTTTCCATAGCCCCTTCAGTCAAAGAGTCATGGTGGGTGGAACTTTATGTGGTTGGAAACATTGATTTTAATAGACATATTTATGTGTAGGTACTCACAGGGGTCCTTAGATGTGCACATATAGAATCATAGAGGCACAGAATGATTTGGGTTGAAGGGACATTAAAGTTCACCTGGTTCCAACTTCCCCTATCCCAGGTTGCTCAGAGCTGCATTATTTAATCAATAATTATTGGCACAATGTTGTCAGTGGTGTTTATGGCTCTGTTGCATCTTTTGTGCGGTGCAATTTTAAGACAGAGCCAGTCTCCAAACTCCTCTTTCCCAGCACTGTCTGCTCCTCCCTTATCACTGCAGGTCACATCTCTAGTGATGCTCAAAAGTCACATTTTTCTCCTTTTTTTTTCCCCTGATTTGAAAGATTTGGTAGGAATAGCATGTGTTCAGCCTGGATACTCCAGACTCCATTAGACAGGACATATTGGCTGGTGGGTGGATGGAGGAATATTGGACAGGAAAGTGTGGATTTGTTTACATACAACTGATACTGTGATATCAGACAGAGTCACATTCCCCATGCCACTGTTTATATATCTGCAACAGTGGGATAATTACTGTACCTCAGGGGTCTGCCAGGATAAAACCTGTGCAACCCATGAAGGCCATGGAATATTTGACATTACACTGTCACTTTTTTTACTAAAAAAACCCCACCTAACCACCACCAAAAATCCCCAAAAAACCCCAAGCAACCCAAACCAAGCAATCCCCCCTACACAGACACCTTCCAACAGAGTTTTCATTTTTTCAGTCAGCTGTGGGAGTTGTATGTGAGACTGCAGAGGAATTTCAGACAAAGCATTGTGGCCAAAAAGACAGCGTTTGTTAGAGTGACACTGGCAGGATGCTTTTCTGCAAATACAAACATTTTGTTAGGGTTTGCTGTTTCCTCAGGCTTGACACAGTGCTCCTGCTGCTGGCTGGGGACAGCACAGCCCCATCCCTGTCCCCTGTGAGGAACCCTGCAGGCGTTAAACATCCTCACTTTTTCTAGAGCCCATTCCAATCACTAGAGAAACTTAACAAAGCCTGAAATTTTAGCACTAAAAGAATGCCTGTGTGAAAAGGATGGCTCCAAATGGTTTTATCCATGTGAGAAATCGTTACCTTTTGTTTCATGGATTTCAGGGTCTGACATGCCCTAGTAGTAAATCTGGAGCACTGAGCTGAATATGAGAGTGGAAGAAAATGTGAAGAGACTCTCTTCCCAGCCTTCTTGATTATTAAATGGATTTCATTATTGTTGGCTCTATCTCAGCAGGTTTTTTTCATTGCAATGGCAGTAATTACCATCTCTTCTTCCTATGCCATTTTTTACAAATTTGGCTGAATTTGAATCTTTTTTTTTTTGGGTATTCTTCAGCTTTAGTGAACGTAGTAGAAGAGTTGTTTAATTTAAATGACTGTTAAAAGAACATGCAAAAATAACTCCAAAATGAAGGCTCTGGTGTGAATAACTTTGCAATATGAGAGACTATTTCCTCAAGCAGCATCTCTATTATCAGCTTTATTTTTGTGAATGCCTTGCAGATGTGAGCAAGCTGATTGATGGCAGTGCAGCCCAATATTCATGGGCTACTTTTTGAGTCTTTGAAACAGCCAAGCACATTCCAGATGACACTGTAGAACAATCTCTTTTTCTCCCCCTATTTTCTGCATGAAACTGTTTATTGAAAGCAAACCTTCACCTCAGCATATTGTATTCTGCATGGAGCTGTTCCAGAGTGCAATGGAAGCAGTAGCAATCTTTAATTGATTTTAATGTGTTTTGAATCTGTTCTTAAATAGACAGAAAATTGCAGAACAGAGCACTGGGTCCTGTCAGTGTGTCCTAGGTGGCTGTGAAACACAGTTCATTATGGTTTGTAGATTACTTTCAGAGCTTTTGATTAAAAATGCTGCTGGAGGTACTGAGGGTGACATTTCAGGAGATGTGAAGGAAGTAACTCCGTTCTCAGGAGTATATTGGCACCTGTTGGCACCCAGAAAACTTTATGAACTTGGAAGCTCTCTGGGGAATTGACTGTTGGGTGCCTGAACGTTTGATTGCAGGAGGTGCCTGGTCAGGAAATTCACCCTTGGAGCCCAAGGGAAGCAGTGCTGCAGTTATCTCTCTGGCAGTTATCCCTTGAGATTTGTAAACTTTAGGGAATGTATGTTATATAAAGCTTTTTTAGACTTGGATTGGGTTGAATTCTTTACAAAATCTCCTCCAGATTCATGGTGGGGCTGGAAGCACATTGTGGGAAGGATTTATTTACAGTTTAATGTCACCATTTTTTTAGGGTAAATAATACAGAGTACTGATATATGGAGTACCTTTCTTCCAAATTCCCATTATTTTATTTCTTATTGTCTCTCAGGCAGAATCCAGGCTTTGATCTCAATATCTTTAAGAGGGGGAAATAAAGATGTTGATGCTACTCTGTGTCTCAGTGTGCATCACTGAAGGCAGCTTGGCCATAAAACAAGCATCTGCACTTCCAATGGCTAATCTGAATTCTAAATGTGGGTGTCAGGCAGCACATCAAACCCTCTCCCATCCCAGTATCCTGGGAGATGGCTCCATACTGTCAGAATAAATGTGATGAACCTTCATGGATATATACAGATACACTTACTTTGGCTCAACCAAATTTAACAGGATCACAAGTTAAATGGAATAATCAAATGATAAAAAAGCTGGTGCTCAGTATCTGTAGTTGGAGTCTTGTGTGGCACACAAGGGGAAAGAAGCTGAAGTGGTTGCTGGTCCCTCTGTTTATTGTACTTTTGTCTCTGTTCATGTGCTGCTGATGCCTTTTCTTTAGCTCTATGCAGGTCAGACAGTATTTGGGGGTTATTTTCATGAGTTTTGATGGCCTTTTTGGAATAGTTGGATCTGTTCCTTCCATAGAATATGTGCAGGAGTGGAAGTTCAATGTCCAGCTCCACATCAGCTGCTACATCCTGTAGCTATGATATTTTCTGAAAAATCCTTTCCTTAGGATTTTTCCTCCTGAGAAGCTGAGAGGCCTTAGGAACAAAATGTAAACAATGATTATCTGCTGCTGTGGAATGCAACAGGTGCATCTGTGATTGGCCCATGTGGTTGTTTCTCATTAATGGCCAATCACAGTCCAGATGGCTCAGGCAGAGAGGCTGAGCCACCAGCCTTTGTTATCATTCTTTCTTTTGCTATTCTTAGCTAGCCTTCTGATGAAATCCTTTCTTCTATTCTTTTAGTAGAGTTTTAACATAATATATATCATAAAATAATAAATCAGCCTTCTGAAACATGGAGTCAGATCCTCGTCTCTTCCCTCATCCTCAGACCCCTGTGAACACGGTCACAACATCCCACATGGGGAGGCACAAATCCTTCCTTCATTTGCTCCTTTTTGTCCTTCATTCTTTGAATTAAAATAACCAGTAATAAGGAAATCACTACTCTCTTATTTCCTGTAGCCTATCTGAGTTACTCTGGAAATAATGTGCTCATCTGAGCTAGAAGTGGGGAGTTCCTGTTCTCTGTAGGATGAACAGCAAAACCAGCTCGCAGTAGTCTGCTAAAAAAAAAAGCACTACAAGATCAAGCTGTACTAATTGCCACTTATTTTTGCTCCCTGGGAGAAAATAATATTGGAAATAATATATGGCTGATAATAAATTTATGTGTTAAATGAAAATACATTAAATCTTTATATGATGTGAAGGAAAGTTTAATGACAAGATTGGTCCAGAGGGAGTACTCAGCTGCTGAAACATTGTTCCTTTTAAGCTTTAATAATTCAGGTGAGTGGATCACTGCAAGGTTACGAAGAAATTATATTCCTTTTCCTACCCTCTCATTATCAAGAGTGTCGTGAATGTTTCACCTTGTTGATGTGTCAGGATACCAAAGTGCATGGGCCAGATGTTGGATGCTTTATGGAGAGCTCTGACTCAGCTTTTCCTCCCCATATTCCTGTGTGTCCTACATTCAAACTTTGAGACTGGTCTTAATTTGTGGACAAGTGTTGTCTCAGTCCATCCTCAAAAAACAAACAAACAAGCAAAAAACCAAAATGAAACAAACAAAAAAAAAAACCAACAAAAAAAAGCCCCAAAAAAACCCAAAAATAAAACCACCTCAAGATCAGGGAGAGGAGAAGCCTGAGGCAAACAGAGAGATCTCCATCACAGCAATGGGCTGTGACTGGGAATGTTGATTTTTTCCACACTGAATAGGGAACTCATCATTTAAAAAATTACCTTGTAGCTGGTGATAAGGGCACCTTTCATTCCTCTGCAGACAACACTTGTGCTGTGGCCCATTATGGTGGGTGCTTTTATCAGTGATTTACAGCCAAGCTGTCAAAAACTTTTAAAAGCTTCCATTAAATTGATGTGGATTTATCTATCTAAGGCCTTTGAAATTTATAAAGGAGCCCAGTTTTGGCCTCCTTTTCTAATCAGAGTGTGCAGCTGCACACAGGGCAGTCAGCTCCCCAGCCTTCTAGGAGGTCAGGCATTTGTTTTGTGGCCCAGATTTGAGAATCCCTCGAGAGCTGTCTGCAGAGCAGAGCCCGTGCATGTTTGGAAAGCAGTCCCTGGTGTTTTTTACAGGGACAGCAGCATTATTTGGCTGCACCAGAGTGGGCTGGGGTGGCACTGAGAGCGCAAAGCCCCTGCTAACCAGCACCCTGCTGCACATCCATGTGTGTTTGATTGCAGGGTTTCCAAATGTGTCCTGACATTAAAAACTGGAATGCAGGAGTTAGTGTGGCTGTATCACCTTTTGTTCCACTGGCACTGAAGTTGTTATCTCGTGTGGGAGTTTGAATGCTCTGTTTTTGTTGTCTCTTTTAATGTCATTCCTGTGTATGACACTGACTCTCGTATCCAGCTGGGTGTTTGCAGCCAAGGCTTTGATTCCTGCCAGGAAATCCATGGCAGCTGATCCTGCCTGGGAGCAGCAGCTCTGAAGCCTGAGATGGGGAGAGCCCCAGGAGATCCATGGTACTGCCTACCTGGTAGATGGAGTAAGAGCTATTAGAATAATTTGAGTATCTCCTCCTTATTTTCATTGCCCACTTGTTTTTTTTTATCCTTCCCTCCAGCGCCACTTTTGGGAAAACCACTCTTCCTTTCTCTTGTGTGTAATCACACTGGTGATAGCAGGGATAGCAGATGGCAAAGGGGAGACCCTGCTCAGCCCTGACCCAGAGATGTGAGTGCAGCTGAAGGGCTCTTTTAGGCCAAAAGGGCAGATCCTACTCACCAAGTTTATCCTGAGTTAGTGCCCAACCACGTTCTTGGGGATTGTGGTGCATCCCACCAAGTTCCCATCTTCTGAGCAAAGCTGGATTGGTTTTACTCTGCTGAGAAATGCTGTAGTAAAGCAGATGGTTTGCTAGACTTTAGGGTGGGTAATAGGACGTTTACTACTCAGAATTTCCACAGCAATTCCATTTGGGTGTAGGGCTGGTGGGAATTTTGCTCCAAGTTACAAGAGCGTCTCAGTGCAGGTGTGGAAGCACTTGCTGTGCAGCACTTCATGGGTTAATGCAGAGAAGTTGATCTCTGAAAATGCCCTAAAGGCAGGCATGGAAATTCTGCTCCTAGGTATAAACAAAGTGGGAGGAGAAGAGAATAACTCGAAACAAAACAAAAAAAAATACAACAAAAAAAAACCCATACAAAAACCCAAAATGATAGATACAAAAAAAAAAAAAATAGAGTCTGTGCCAGTCTGTGTCCCTGCTGGGGTGATTTTGGAATCCTGCCTTTCTGGACGGTCTAGACAGATCAACATACTGGGATCAAAACAGAAAGTGAGACCCAGAGTAACTAGCTAAAAGGGAGCCAGAGCTCACAGTGATTATCTTCAGCCCAAAGCAAGCTTTGAACTCAAACATGAGCTTGGCTGCTCGACCACTTCCTCTGAGAGTGGCCAGGCTCAGAGAAGAGCAAGGCTGGAGGGTGCTGCACCCCAGCCAAGCAGTCAGGGCAAAGACGAGGGTGCTGTGTCAGTGTGAGCTGGGGCATCAGGGAGAAAAATGCCATGAAAGCCACCCTGAGTGTCACCCGAGGAGGGTTTTTAGCCGGAGGGAGCTCAGATGCCTGTTCCATGGACAAGGAGACAGTGTTTGAGCAGGAGATGAACAGGATTTCAACTTGAGCACAAAGGGGACAATTGCTACACCCCAGCTGAATATTCGTGAGCACACCATTGTGCTTCCAGAGGAACCTTGATTCATTTCAAAAGAATAAGCATTAAAAGGAAAATTTCAGGCCACTACAAGAGTGAGTTATCTCTGTGAAGGGAAGTATGTTACCAGCTAAGTGGGAGAGAGAAAATGTGAAAGAATAGAGGCAAAAAGATTATCTGTGACTGGGTTCTGTGTGTACCAAAACTCTTGCTCATGATAAAAAGTGTCTGTAGTGCTCTAATGAGTTGGGAGAGTTCAGTTACCTGGCAGTTCATGTCCCTGGGAGCTTCCCCTTCTCCAAAGACAGACAGTGCACGAGTTCATGGCTTGCAAGTGAGATAACTGAGAGACTGAGTGTCACCCTCAGGCCAGGGAGAGAGGACAAGGGAGTTCTTGGCCCCTGTGTCGGCTGAAAGCAGATTAATATATGTCTATACATATATATTTATCTATATACCTAGAGGAAACATTTTCTATGACCAGAAAATGCAAGTGTTTAGGGTTGGATGAAACAGAAGCAAAATGTTTTTAGGTTAGAAGGCATCTGGCAAATGTCCATAAAAGTGTCAGCTACAATTTTGCACATGGCTGACAAACAAAATGACAAACTTTCCCAGTAGTGTACATTATTATGGCCAGAGAGAAGAGTCAGAATAAGAATGTACACTCTCAGTAAACAGTGCCCAAACCAGCCCAGTATGATTTGCTATTGCTGAGCTGAGGAGAGGGTTTGTATTGAACAGGCTTGCAGCTCCCACTGCATCCTCAATGATATTACCTAAAGTGTTGCTTGGAAACCTGTTTTTGTCTTTTTAAAATTGTAAAATAAATATCAGAGAAGGTCTAAAATAATTTATTAAAAGCTCTGATGAACTGTAGGAGGAAGACAGCTTTCCCAAATGTTGATGGGGCATCATTAAAGGCTGCAGTCCATGCAGCTGCTGCTCCTGCTACAGAGTTCACAGAATCACTGGGTTGGAAGAGACCTTCAAGATCATCGAGTCCAACCCAGCCCCAAGCCCTCAACTGAACCCTGGCCCCCAGTGCCACATCCAGGCTTTGTTAAACACACCCAGGGATGGGGACTCCACCACCTCCCCGGGCAGAACATTCCAGAACTTTATCACCCTTTCCATGAAAAACTTTTTCCCAATCTCCAACCTGTATTTCCCTTGGTGCAGCTCGAGGCTGTGTGCTCTGGCTGTGTCAGTGCTGCTGGAGAAAGAGCCCAGCCCCAGGTGAGCACAGGCACCTTTCAGGAGCTGCAGAGAGTGATGGGGGCAGCCCTGAGTCTCCTTTTCTCCAGGCTGAGCCCCCCCAGCCACATTAGCAAATGCCAGGGTAAGGACAGCTTTACTGTTGAGTAACTCATAAATTGCTCGTGCTTGTTCAGGTTAGCTGGGCTTGTGTCTGGCAGTGGGAGCCAAATGGTTTCCAAGTTCTTCCCTGCCTGCCCTGCTGTCAGCAGAGCATGAGCCAGATCCCCATGGGCC
>NW_005054502.1:104682-141580 GCF_000277835.1 Geospiza fortis | reverse complement strand
GAATGCCACAGTGATATTTTCTGGAAAAATCCCTTTGCCCAGGATTTTTCTCCGGGGATGCTGAGAAGCCTCAGAGAAAAAGGAAAACAATTCTTGTCGTATTTGTTTCTCCTGTGTTTTGCTGCTTTGGAACGTGTTTGGAGATTGTTTACCCAGAGGTGATTGTTCCATTGGATTCTGCTGTGAATTGTTTTCACTCTTTGGCCAGTCAGGGCCAAGCTGTGTCAGGACTCTGGAGAGAGTCACCAGTTTTCATTATTATCTTTTTAGCATTCAGTAAGTATCCTTGCTGTATTCTTTAGTATAGTATAGCATTCTTTAATATAATATAGTATCATAAAGTAATAAATGAGCCTTCTGAGAACATGGAGTCAGATGCATCATTCCTCCCTGCCACGGGGCACCCCACAAATACAACACAGGAGCTGGGGCTTCTTCACTCCTCCTGCGTGCTGGAGGAGCCAGAACTCAGCTTCTCAGGGAGCACTGATGAGCTATTGCCATGCTGGAAGTTCCCCAGCCCAGTCTTTGTGCAGCAAGGAGCCTGTGAACAGGGACAATGACACACTGTGGGCTGGTCCCAATCTCTCCATCGATCTCCCCTGTCTGCCTGAACAAAGGCCCAGCCTGACACAGACAGGTGAGGGCAGCACATCTGAATAGCCTGACACGAAGCAAAATGACTGCAGCCCTATCTCTCTTTGTCAAGTGTGTAAGCGGTGTTAAACAGACAGTAAAACCTGCCTGGGTTATAGCAGCATGGAACTCCAGGGCTTTGGTAGCTGCCTGAGGAGGAAAGGAAAATAAAACAGAGTGCATTTGAGTGCCTTGCAAGCTCTGAGCCTGGAATAGTAAGCTAGAAATAACAAGATTGCTATTATATATCATAATGGCCAAAAGCTTAGCAGGAATCAAAAAGGATTACTATTTCATAGAGTCAGAGAGAATATGAGGAGTTGTTGCTGTTTCTTGAAACAAAAGTGGATTGAGGGAGCTATAAAGCCACCTGCTCAGTACATAAACAGTCCTCAAGGGATGGAAGGTGGAGGGAGACTTGCCATTGGGAATTAGAGAATTCTACATTGCAGGATATCCCAAAAAGAGGTCATAGAATGCCAGAATGGTTTGGGTTGGAAGGAAACTTAAAGCCCATCCAGTTTCAACCCCCTGCCATGGCAGGGACACCTTCCACTTAGACCAGGGTGCTCCAAACCCCATCCAGCCTGGCCTTGGGCACTGTCAGGGATCCAGGGGCAGCCACAGCTGCTCTGGGCACCCTGTGCCAGGGCCTCACCAGGTCCTTATGTGGACATCAAGATATGAGGGAGGGCCAAAAAATGTGATGTTCAAGATTCATTTTGGCCTAAACAGCTTTTTGCACCCTGAAACTGTTCCCACAGGCACCTGACACCATTGCCACCTGCTCGTGCTCTCCTCCACTGCAGCCACCATTTGGCCCAAGCAAAGAATTCATGTTTCGCTTTGGTGGCTGAAGGAGAAACCCTCTGCTTGCCAACATTCAGCACATTAAAAATTCATTCTAGACTGGATATTTTATTAGTTACTCCTTTTCCTAAAGAGTGACATGACTGAAATCTGCTCTTTCACCCAGGTTGATCCTGATTTACTCAATTAAACCAACAGAGCACATGGCCAGCATCTTGCCCTCACAGTGACTTTCAGTGGCCACTGCCCCTGCTACTGCTGTGCCAGGAGCTGTGCTTGCTGGTGTGAAAAACACCAATCACTTGTTTTTAAAATTTTAAAAGTTTAATAGTTAAAAAATGGTTATAAAAATAGTAATACAATTAGAGTAATAATAATTTGGACAAATTGAATTAGGACAATATGAGACAATAGAAACAAAGAGTTATGGACAGTCTGGGTACCTCTTTCTGCGCAGCACAAGCCCAAAAAAGGACTAACATTAACAGAGGATTAACCCTTAAAAACAACAGCCTGTTGCATATTCATACACCTCATACATGATGCATAAATTCCATTCAAATACAGGATTCTGTCTGGTCAGTGTCAGCTTCTTCCTCCAAATCCTAACAGCACCCTCGAGGCGGGAAGAAGTTTGTTTCTTCTGATAAGAGGGCAATAAATTCTTTTTCTCTGAAAGATTTAGGTGTCCTGGGGCTGCTATCTGGTGCAAGTGCCTCATTCCTTTCTTTAAGAAATCCCACTAACATAGTTCTTATTTTAACTACAAAAGTTACCTTTTAATTACACTACATTTATCATATTATTGGAGTGTTGATACAGCACTACTAATCAATACATCAAGATACATATGGTAAATATCTGTGTAGAGCCACATAATATGCACTTTTCACACTGGGATGCCTCAGCTGTGTGTTTCTGACTTTTCTATGCTCTTGTCCTTTTATTTCTTGCTGACATTGAAGGCTCTGGGGTCTCTAATCTCACCTTTCTCTCTCCCTCCCAGTGTCTACCAGCTCGTTGTCAAGGAGGAGAAGCTGCAGAAAGCCCGGAGAGCTGCAGACATCATCGAGTGCTTCTCTGTGCCAGTGAGCTACAAGAATGCCTCCAGCCTGGACTCCCCACACTACTTTGCAGCTGAGCTGAAGCCCATCAACCTTCCTGTCACACAGCCCTTCACTGTGGGCGACAACAAGACCTACAATGGCTACTGGAATGCTCCTCTTTCTCCCCTGAAAAGCTACAGCATATACTTCCAGGCTCTTAGCAAGGCCAATGGAGTAAGTGCAGGGGGAATTGAGCTGCCTCTGTAGGTGTGCCTGCCTCTCTCTGTCCTCCTCATCATTCTCCTTCCTTCTCGATTGGATGCTGGTTTAACTTCTCCTTCTTATTAGCCTCTTACAGAAATCTGATGAAAATCAAGCATGCCATTACTTGTCCTTCACTCAAATCTCTCTCTGATGCTCAGATCCAATGAGAAATCTGTTGAGGACCCTGATTCTCTAAAGGCACATGTTGCCATGTGATTTACTAAACGAGCTGCTTAGAATTTAGATTCTTTTTTTTATCCTTCAATAAGCATGAATGTCAGACTAGGGGCTATTGTGCTTTTAAGAGCCATAATTGCAGTATCTTGATAGTTCACAGTGCTTGTGATTTTGGAGGAGATGTTATGAATTTGGATTACCTCGGAGCTTGCACTTGGCCATATCCTAATGCAGCACTTGTGGTTGGGAGTTCCAGCCTGAGGAAGTCAGGTTCTGCAGTGGGGACTGTCTGCATCTCTGTCCTACCCCTCTGCAATTCTGTATTTTTTTTGTAGTTTCACTCTGTGATATGGGGTTTAAAATGCAGCCTGCCCAGGAAATGTAGCCCACCCCATTCTCAGACTCAAATGACACACACAATGCCACAACACACCCCATCCCACCACAGGAAAACAGGAGGCCTCTCCTCCCTCTTCCCTTCAGCTGAGGATAATTTGTGACCATTTACCTTCCCTGTTTCAGGCCAGATCCAGCCTCAGTGGATCACCTCCCTCCCCTCTGGCTCCCCAGCTGTTTTCCATTCGTACATAGCACAAGAGAATTTGCCACTCTGGCCTCCTGAAGAGTCTTAGAGCATTAACAAGGCATCACAAATTTGGGTAGCAGAGTCTGCTATTATTAGTATGTTTGCCAGTGCTTTCAGAAATTTAATTTTAACATAGATAAATTCTCTATGATATCACTCCTGAGAGGGAAAAATTACAAAAATCAGTCAAAGGTGGACAGTGCAGGCTTTAGTGGCTTTTACACCTGAAATGCAGCTGCACATTGCAGAGGACTGGGATGGTTTCACAGGCTGGCAGTGCCAACGAGTGTTCACAACACATCTGAGTGCTTTACACCCTTCATTTATCACCATTTTCCTGCACAGCTTCAGCTGTGTGGCTGACAAGTACAAAATCTCTTCAACACTGTGCTGGTTTTCACCTTGCTTTCCTTTCTAGCCAATACAGTTTCCTTCCAGCACTGCTCAATTAATTCAGTTTTGGATTTGCCTTTATAAAAGAAATTGTGAATATATGTATATGTCTCTCTGTTTCTAGTTAGTTCCCCCATGTGTGATAGTTAATTGCTAGTGAATGGATCCCCAGGGAAGAAGAAACTTTATTTGCTTAAGTACAATATAGTATTCCATAAATGGGTTGTGAGGATGGAAGTGTAGGCTTCCCTTGGTGTTCTGGATTCAGGCAGCAGTTGTGTTCCTGCTTTTCCTGCATCTCACCCTAAATTCTAGGTATTAAGAACTTAAAAAAGGATGACTTGCTTGGGCTGTCCTAATAAGCAGAAGTTAATCAAATAGTTTTAATGCAACAATGCACAGTTCATGACAGAATGAGAAGTGTCCAGCCAGACACAGTAAATTCCTATTTGAGAAAGCAATTTCCTCCTGTGGTAATAATTTATATTTCTACAGGATATGCTTTATATATCCTGAAAGTGTAGTGCTGTGGGTAAAAGTATAGAGGAAATGCCCAAGAGTGGAATATGCATCTTCAGAGGTGTAGCTTCTGTTCTGATCCTTTCTGTTTCTTTGGTAAAATCATTAAGCCCCACATTTCAAACATTAGGGTCAATTTGCATCTGTGAATAGCAGGTTTTTGTTCCATTCCCAGAATTATTCACAGGTATCATTTGTATTTAAAAGTTCTGAGTTTTCACTTGTCTGTAACCTGAGCAGCTTTGAAAATCCTTGGAAAGGATTCCCAAATCCAGGTCTTGGAAAATCCTACAAATAATTATGGCTACAAAATGGCATTTCCATCCCTGGAAGTGTCCAAGGCCAGGTTGAATGGGATTTGGATCAATCTGGGATAGTGGAAGGTGTCCCTGCCATGGCAGGGCATTGGAACTGGATGGCCTTTAAGGTCACTTCCAACCCAAACCATTCCATGATTTTTGTTAAGGCACATCTGCAAAAAACCTGCAACAATAACAACTTAGCAGGGTTAAAGTAGAGCCTTATGTTCCCTTACACATGAAAAAACTTAACATTGCCACTCATTTTTTAATTAGGATATTCCATAGTTTCATTAATCACTGACAGTTGTGGAATGGTGAAATTTCTTTCCACACCTGGAAGCTGCAATGAGAAGCCTTCATGCAGTGAACCAGAACATCTTCCTTTGGAAACAGAGGGCTCTGGGGAGAGCCTAATTTCAAGAAACAGCCTGGATTTGGTCAAAAAGCTTGATGAGGAGGAGGTTAGGAGTGTTGTAGGAGTTCTGCATTGTTTGAGCTCCTCTGTACATGGAGGGCTGTGCTCATTTGGTGTTCCCGTCTGCTCTGCAGCCATTAGCTCTGATTGTTACACTGAAAGGAACATAATTAACAGCTGGATGCAAAACAAGTGTGGCAAATTGCTGCAGAGGCAGATCACCAGCTCTTCTGCCTTCTCCTGTGCGCTGTTGTGGTTGTCTCAGAGTGTGAATGGAAAAGCTGTGGCTGGCTGGATCTGTCTCCTGGGCACTTGGGAGCACTTTGGTCACCGTGGTGCTGCCTCCAGAGTCTGAGCAGAATGTGGTGAGACTGAGAGGTTTCAGTTTTGTTTCACAAAACACTTCCAAATTGTGTGAACTTCCCTTCCAGGCACTGCTGAGAGCCAGATGCTGAGCTGAAATGTGGCAGAGTTTGAAGTGAGAGAGGGGAGAAAGAGGAAGGGCACACAGAAACTCCAGGCTTGGTGTCTCTGGGAGTGAGGAGCACCATTAGTTACTGCTTAGGTGATAGAAGGAGCCAGCACAAGAGGTGGCACAGAAGCAGAGGGCACATTTGGCTTGGCTGTGCTCTGGCAGGAGCTCCAGACACTGTCACAGCCATCCAGGTAGAGATCTGATGTTTGCTGCTTGTCCTGGTGCCACCTGCTACAGATGGCTGGCTGACAGAGCATGAAGGTTTGCTTGTCTGAAAACCCTCCCTGGGTTTTCAGACAAGCTCAGCCCCTTTTCCAAGCTGAGCCCCTTTCAAACTCCAGCCCTGCCAGTATTTTTCCCTCTGAAAGGTGAGGCCAGGTTGACAACCCCATTTTACTCCTTATCCTTACACTGGCTCAATAATCAAATTGATGCTGCAGGTTTGGTTGTCCCCAGGTCTTTTTCTGGTTGCTGATCCAGCACCATACTCCAATGGAGAGAATTTTTGGCTGCTATGTGAAACCTGCCTGAATTTTTGAGCAGCTCAGAAACCAGAGCTCCTTAAAAAAAAATCCTTTCTGGAGCTGCATTTTACCTCATCGAGTTAAAATGAAATTTGTAACAGCACAGTTGCAATCAATAACTCTTGGCCATTTTTCCTTTAAATGGGGGATGAGCAGGAGCCTGTGTAACACAGCTGGGAGTGATGGGGGGATGCTGCCAGCTGCTCTGCCAGCCTGGTGGTCCAACAAGTGACTGATGTCTTCAACCCAGAATTGTGAAAAGTAGCACTGCAGGAATCAATGAGAATATTTTTTTTTTGAGGGAATGATAGACTCTACCGAGATTCCTATTGATTTTTTGCCTCTCTAATGACTTGTACTACATGCACAATCGGGCAGCTCATTATTATCAGGGGAGTTGAGGCTGGATTTCTTGATGCTGACAGGTCTGCTCACAGCACACAGCATTATTCTTCTGGGACGTTTGGGAGGTATGGATAGAGCTGCCAGCAGAGAGATGCCATTCATCCCTCTGGAGATGGCCATGAAAAAAACAGGGAGGTTGAGTTCAGCACGAGCTGTGCTCTGAAAGATGAAATGGCACCAGGGCTGCCTGCATCACTTCTGTGAGTTACTAACCAGCTCTGTGTTCAGGAGGATTTTGGGTGTGCAGTTTATCCACTTACATTCACTCCTTCTTAATCTCATCCTGGAGGTGCTGGCACAGAAATAAAGCAGCTGTGGGAACACTTCACTCTTTGTACACCCCTATTTCCACATCTGGTTGACCAGAGGATGCGGACCTGAGTGTTTTCTGCATAATAAGTAAAATTCTCCCCCAGCCTACCTCATTTTTGAGAGGTTGAGAGGAATGGGTATCCAATCATCAACTACAGATCATTGATATAACTTCCTATTGTAAATAATAAAAGCCCTAACCACTCTGTTAAACCTCCCTTCTCCAAATTACACAGATTCTAAAAAAAAAAAGCTGATAATTGGAATAGCAATAATAGTCTTTGGAAGGAAATAGCAATTTCCTGAAGCTGGCAATAAAAATTATAGGGGAGTCCATTGACCCTGCACAGACATATTTTAAGACTGCAAACCACTGCCTGCAATGGCATAGAAAATAAACACACAATTTAGAGCTCTCCTGAACTTGGGCAAAATTTGTTGAGGACCAAATAAATAACTCCTTAAGGCTGGACAAACCCATGGTTTCTTCCCTGTGTGAAGCAGGTTGCCAATAAATTCCATGTTCAGCTCTGGGACGTGGGGAACTAAAGCTGGAACTGAGGCCAAGGGGGGAGTGATGATTCCTTGTCTGGTCCATGCACCAGCAGCAGCAAAATTTCCCAGTTTGAGGTGCCTAAAAAGCTCTGCCTGTTGTAGGGCAGCCCCAAGGCACACCTGGGGACAGCAGGTCCTGCTGGGGCTGGCAGGGGGTTCTTCAGGCAAGGCAAGCTCCGTTTGACTGCTGCAAAGTCATAATCAGAGTAAAGGAAAGGGAAAATGGTGGGTGTGAAAACAGATGGATGGAAAAGCTTTGCTGCTTTCATTGTTGTTGGTAGTCTGTAAACAGCAAGCTGTCAGTTTCAAAGAAAAGGGGAAAAACAAAAAAAAGATCATGTGGCTTTTTAGGTTGTGAAGATGCAGCTGTCACATAAACATATGTCCTGCTGCCCTCGTAGCCCTTTTCTGCAGAAAATTGTTCCCATCCAAACACTGAAGAGACAGAGGCAGAACTCATTTTGTTATCATGCATTTCACTTGAGTGAAATGTGCATTTAGGAACCTCAGTAATTAGTAGACAGCAGCAGCTCCTTTGCTTCTAAAATGAAAGAAAAAAAGCTATATTAAAAGAATGTTCTAAGCAGCCCTGGAAATCCAGGGGGCTGCCAAAGCAGGCTCTTGGTGTGCAGTTTCCAGGCTGTGGGCAGGAGCTGTGTGGGCAGAGAGGGTTTGCCCAATGGCACCCTGGCTTGTGCTGATGGAAGGTGCAGCTCCTCCCTGCAGGAGCAGGCTGCAGCACCCTGACACACACTGCTCATATGTGCCCATGCTGTGTGGACTGAAAAACAGAGCCAGGCTTCAGCCTTGAGTGAGGGTACTCCATAATCTTCTTTTATTCATTGGTAAATAAATTCCAGAAAGCAAATTTCCATCAATATGTTGAGGTTGGCATGTGGATGGGCTCATTCTGCAGGGAGCTTTCAGGGTATGGAGCATGTTGGAAAGTGAGGGTTGGGTCAGGAGCTGTGGGATGTAGCCATGGAGTGTTTTCCTATTCCAGTTAAAATGTGCCTAGGTTGTTCCATTACTGTTTGGCTGTAAAATGTCTGCCTTAACCTGGCAGTGATACAGAGCTGAAGCAGTACTGGCATCTTAATTTATTCCTGTGAGTTCAGCCATAGCATGAAGCAGATATGCAGAATATTTTGGCTCTCTGGGTATCATTAAGATTGTTGTAGATATATATGGCCTTGTAAAACTTCTGTGGTATCATAAAATGGGAAATAAGTACTGCAGCATTTGAAAGAATATTCAGAAACAACACAGAGACTGAATTTTTGGGAAATATTTGTTTTGGTTTTTTTTTCCTAAAGCTTCTACTATTATATCTTTATTTAATTGTTTTTCTTGCCATTGCTGTAGGTAAGCTGGATGGATCATTGATAATTACCAACATTGTTTATTCCTGCTTTGCTGGTGGCTAAAGAGAAGCACCTTGCAGTGATAGGACAAGAAGCAGTGTGTACAAATTGAAAGATGGGAAATGTAGCTTAGGGGAAAAATATAAAAATAAAAGCATTGTCCCTGCCTGTGGCACTTTAAGGTGCATTCCAACCCATTAACATTCTATGATCTTTACTGTGTACAGGAAAGCACCTTGAAGCAAAAGTAATATTTTTCAGAAAACAAACATGATTGTGGGAAACTGGGTTTTGTGTTTTTTGGGAGGATGATTGGGTTAGTTGGGTTTTTTTTTAGTTGTTTTGGGTTTGGGTTTTTTTTTTTTTTTTTTTTTTGGAGGGGGGAAATGTATTTATTTATTCTGTTTCTTCTTAAAAAGATTTATGCAAACTTACAATTCTCCGCAGCAACCAAAGAAAAATAAAGTAAATTGAAAGGGATCTCATTTTTATGAGACACCAAAGAGATGAGCAGTGGAAAGCAATGGAATAATCAGCCTTAATCCAGAATATGGACTAAATTCAAGTCTTTACACTTTAGCAGCCCTGGGAGCTGGTGTCTGTGCAGGTCCTTTTATGCTTTCCTTCCCAGAAGATGCAATTTGAAATGAAGTTCTGAAGTTCTTGTTCCTGTAGCTGTTGTTTTGGGCAATGTCAGTTCTCCTAAGAGCTGTGGCTGTGCTCAGTGCAGCCCTCAGTGGATGCAGATGCAAACAGAACAAATTCTGTATTCCCAATCACCCTGTGGGCGGGTCTCGTGCAGGAATACACACATGTCCAAATGAGATCATTCTAGACTCTTCTTTTTCCAGCACTGACTAATTTCTCCTGCTTTCTGTTACGTTCTGAAGCCAGCAGAAAGCAACAAATACACAAGAAAATTTTCCTCAACAAAGTGTGAGCAGGTGTCCACCTACCTGTAGACTGCAAAAATCCTGTCTCTTAATTTTTTATTTTGCTCTTCATTGCTGATTTTCCAGCTCACCTTATTGTAGATCAGAAACTACATCAGCACCTGTCTGTGTCCTGGTTCCCAGCACTATGTGCAGAGTCAGCTCTGCAAACAAAGCTGTGTTTTTCCTGCTCCATACATCCCAAGCAGCAACAAAGACTTTGGATTTCCAGGATAACTGGGAATTCCAAGTCATTGGAATGAGGGGAGTGGGGAGCTCTGCGTGCAGCTGTGGTGACTTTGCAGTGCCAGTGTTGGTGCAGGTTGTGCAGGGCAGCTGATTTTGGGGGGACAAGGGGGTGTAAGCAGAGATATCTCTGGTTTGCTGGGATGAGCAGGGCTTCAGTCCCACTCTGGACTGGGAAATAGTCATGGTTCATCCTCGAGGAGCCAGGAATTCCTTTAGAGAGTTTGAAGGCAAGGTCAAAGGGGGGGTTTGTCCTTCTGGGTATCTCATTGTTCTTAGGCTGCACACAGTGTGGCTTTATATCCAGATTGTGTGGCATCACAGAAAGGGATCAGAGGGAATTGCTCCTGTGATTCCCAGCATTTCCCAGCATGGATCCTGCAATCATCCCCTTCCTATGTGCAACAAAAGTAAAAGGAGAAAGGCACAGTGTGTGTCTGCTCCAGCCAAGGAGGATTTGTCACAGATGGAGCAATTTTCTCCAAGAGCAAATTCAGATTTTGCACAAGGTTTGTCCAGTTGTTTGAGGATGGAAGGAGGTGCTCAGCAGTGCTTTCTTTGCTGGGCTGTTGTTTCCAGAGCACAGACAGCATCCATATTAATGGAGCATTGTCAGCACAGTAATTTATGCTGGATTCATTACACCTGAGACGTGTAGAGGCATAAAGTGCTCTGCAAGCCTTGCAGCAGATTAGTGCCTGCCAGTGGCAGCTCTTTAACAGGCAGCACATTCCCATTTGGATGGCAATCACAGGCTGGACAGCAGCAACCCCTGCCAGGAAGGGCTGAGCAGGGAGGAGCTGGGGACTCCACAGAGGTTGTGTTTGCAGCAGAGGTGGCCTGAGAAAGCTGCAGAGTCTAAGCTGTGTGTGAAGCCAAACCCAACATTTGGATCCAAATCCCGTTTCTGCAGCTCTGCAGGCTCCGGGGTGGATTGAACACAAAGCCTTGGGTTTTGTCCCAGCTCTGCAATGAGGAGCTGCAGTGGTGAGGGTTGTTAGAACAGCTCGTTTGGCAGAGGCAGCAGCGCAGAATGTTGGTCTGCTCCACATCCATCAGAGAGCTGAAATATTCAAATGACTTCTTCGGTGTCTGTTTGCCATGTGTTTAAATAAATACCCAATTTGCAAAATTTGCAGTAATGGTGCATGAAAATGAGATGTACAGTGGTGTGTACTTTTGACCCAAGGCTTGTCAGTCTATTACAGAGCAGGTCATTTGACTGGGAAATTCTATTAGCTAATCAGGCACTTCTGTGGGACCCATCACTCACACATGGAGCGTGGAGAAACGTGCTGTCATTCCCAACTTTTCAACACTTAAGAGAACCAACTACAAGCAAGTCCAGTAGTGTGGAGTGTTTTATGCAACAAAAGCTGTTGGTGGTATTTTCAAAGATGAAGTGCAAGAAAAGATATAGATGTATTTTTAGTAGCTTTTTAAAGGAATGTGTGTTTACTGTAGATGGGCAAATTACACGCTGTGATGTTTTCCTATATATTTTTCTTGTGTTTTTTTATTTTTCAGGAAACAAAAATCAACTGTGTCCGGCTGGCAACAAAAGGTATGTGGGTCTCTCTCTTTCCTGCAAAACACAATACCAGAAATGTAAAAACTACAGTGGTGGCACAACTTGATTACAGTTCCTAGCCAAAGAGCTAGCCTCTTTATTTCCTCTTTTATTTTATTTTTTTTAAAAAGGAAGATTTCCAAGGCAGAACAACAATTTCTAGGACCACTCCACTATATTTGTGGCCTCTGTTATTTTTTTAATGCAGGGTATAATTCTCTGTGGTTCCTCCTTCCCCTCATTCTGTTGACAGCTTTTCTGTCCTGAGGTCTGTTCTTGCTGTTGGCAGAACGTCACTGAAAAAGTGACATTAACTTCCCATTCAATTTGTTCTCTCCACAACTGTACAAAGTAGATAAGAGGAGATCTCGTGTAAGCCTAACCTTGTACACAGCGGGGCACAATTCTTACATCGTGCCATTTTCATGGTATAATTGAACAAACATTCCTGATTTTCATTGTGGTGAGCTCAGAGCAGGCCGAGCTGACAGGTCACACGGAGCAAACCCAAAACAGCCCCAGGTTGGTTCACAAGGTGCAGCTCCTGAGGGACCAACAGTGACAATGCCTGAGCTCCTTCTCAGAGTTTACAGCTGCTTTTAACAACTCTTCTAAAGATTTCAAAATCACCCCAGGGGCTGCTTTTCCAGAAAAGGTGTCAGACACCAATTTATTTGTAGCACAGAGTGGCTGTAAAAAGATTTCCCCACCACATGCTGTAGTGTGCCAAGGAGCTGTGGGGAAAGGCTGGGCTGCTGCCATGGGCTGTGCTACAGGTGCCTCTCCTTTCCCAAACTTAGCTTTGCCAGCTTGTGCTCTTGCTGCTGTGCTGAAATGTCAAATATCTGCATGGCTGCCCGTGGAGGCTTTGAGAGGTCACCAAAATTGGCAGGAACCCAGAAATGCTTCGAGGCACCATCCCCTTTTTTCCATTCTTTTCCATCTGTTTTGACTTTTGGCAGAAGTTAATGACCTCAAGGTCCTTTCTCCTGACCCCTCCTGCATCTGCACTTGCAGAGGAGTTGGGAGGGCTCAAAGAAACCCCATTAGCCACTGGAGAGCATTTTCCATCTCCCTGTGGGGACATCCCCAGGCTGTCCCAGCCAGCACTGGAGCTCCCACCTGTGCAGGTGTTTTCCCTGCTCAGGCTCTGTCATGCAGGCTGGTGGGGCTGTAAGCAGTTGTGTCACCACTGAAAGCTGAGGAGGAGGAGCCATTTCTCCCATTTCTCCTTCTCATCTGTGGCTCTGATGCTCCCCATACCCTCTTGTCCCTTTCCTGTTTAAAAGTTCCTTGTAAAAATCTTTATTTAATTCATTCTCTGGGTTACAAACATTCTGTGTGTCTCAGTCTATGTGTCTCCTTCCTCTCAGTTCTCTCAGCTGGTAGTGATGTGTCCATTTCAAATACCTGATTTTGGCTTTCTGGTGGTAGAAAGAGCAAGAGCAGGACTGGATGAAATGAATCCCCACAAGCTTTTCCAATAGCATAGTCTCTTCATGAGATCAGAGATACTGGATTAATTAATTTTTGGAACCCAGTAGTTCCTTCCATTTCTGTCATTTCAGTTGTTCATTTTTCTGGAGCTGGTGAAAGAATGTTGTCCTGCTAGCAGGAAAGATATTTGCTCTGTGAATATTCAAAACAAAATAACTTACACAGCTTGAAAAACCCCATTCTGACACGACCTTTTCTTTGCACTCTTTGATTTGGGTACCTCAGCAAAGTGTCCTGTAAGTGTTTGACCTTCAGTTGACTTTTGCAAACTGAGATAATTTCATTAACCCTGTTAGGTCACCAGGAAGAGTCACTGAGCCACCCAGTCAGTGAGCCCCCCCTTCTGTTGGTTCTGAATGTCATCTCTTTTTAGAAAAAAATCATTTGCTAGGATTAATTTAATAAGAGACATTAAAGAGATGGGTAGAGCCTGAGGATGTCTAGAGCCACTGCTTTTTGGTGATCTTATTCTTTAGGGTTTTTTTCCTTTATTGACTTGAATGGAAAAGGACAAGAAATAATGGTAGTTCTAGTGTTTATTCTCGCTGTCTCAATTCATATCACTTTTGATTTATATCACTTTTGCTTCATATCACTTTTGATTTATAGGTAGATATCTTATTCCTCTGTGTGCAGTGCAGAAATCTCTGTGGAAATTCTCTTCCTCTTTCCCCTGGCTCTGAATTGCAATGCTGTAATTCCCAGCGCCTGGCCCTCAGCACGGAGCTGGAAATGCCCCAGCTGTGGCTGATCTGAGGCAGGTTCAGCTCTCCAAAGGAGCAGGGCTGGGTGCAGCTCACAGGCAAGGGAGCAGCAGGAGCTGGGGTGCTGTTAATGTCACAGGAGTTGCCACAGCTGAACAAGGTGGTTCTGTGAGCTTTCCCACAGTTTCAGGTTTCCATACGTCCTGAGGCTGCATTCCCACCATGCATTAATTCCAGATGGATAAAGGGACCAGCCCCTGGAGAGGGCAATGCACAGAGACACTCACAAAACTGTGATTACACCATGTCCTGATAGCTGGAATGTTCTAGATAACCTCCTGCGTCTGTGCTGTCTTCTGTCTGCTCATTATATTGATTATCCTTAATGGCATTGCTCTGTATTCTCCTTTATTTGCATTGGAGTTTTTCTGAGGATAGAATGAGCAAACCTGAAGTCTGCCTTGAACAGAATCATCAGAGCTGCCAGTGAGGATGCCACTGTGGTGTCTTTGATAGAAATCAGGGGGAAAAAAAACCTATTTTGGAGGCAGGCTCAATCTCAGCATTAGAAGCTCTGCTTGAGTTGTTACCAGAGGAGAAAAAAAAATTGACTTGATGCAAGTAAATAAATACATACTACTGGTGCCAGACAAAATGTTCATTTTGGAATAGAGGCCTAATTTTCCCATTCCTAGACGTTTGTCACTCCATTAGCAGCAGTGAAAGGAGTTCTGATTTACACCAGTGACAGCAAGATTAGGATCCAGGCGTGTTTAAGCGAGGCAAGAATTCTCTTGAAGCACTGGATTAACAAGGGCACTGAACGTGAGTGTGGGAGTAATTAGGCAGTGAAATGTGTTAGGCATGTGTTGCTGGGGGATTGTAACACATCCTGAGTGTTGCTGCAAGGCACCTGCTCAGAGCTCAGTCTCTTTCATCACTCGAGAGACGCTCAGGGGCTGCTGCGCCGCCTCTGCTCCAGCTGGCTGCAGGGACTTTGCTCCCTGTGTCCCACTGCCCCAACAGCAAGAAAAGCAAAGCAGAGTGACTTTAAAAGTGGTTTAATCCACTAAAAAAAAAAAAATTGGAGCTTTCCCATTTTTTTTCCCTCCTCTTTAGCCAGAAATAGGCTGCTCAGATGAGCCCTTTTCAGTTCAGCCCAGCTGCTTCCCAGCTCTCTGGTGGTGCTCTCTCTTCATGGTTCTCTGTGTGCTGCTCCTCCTTAGATCAATTTGATCCTTGTGGTGGCAAGAAAAGGCTCTCAAATCCTTTTATATTGGGTTGTTAAGCATTGGGAGGAGGGGGTGGCATCAGCGTTTCAGAGCAGCAGCTCCTCCAAAGAGCCAGCAGGTTCCCAGCTGGGCCAGCACATGCCCTGAGCTCATTTCCCTCCATCCAGTGCCTCCATGTGAGGCTGGGTGCTGCCTTGGGAAGGGCCAGTGGCAGGGATTCACCACCAGCCCTTGCTGGGTGACCTTGGATGATCCATCAGAAAGCTCCCTACGTTTGTCCACTCTGTGTAGCCATCCCACGTTTTGCCAGCATGTTAAACATTATGAACCTTTTGTATCTACGTTTGTTCTTTTTTTTCAGATTTGTTGGTCTCAGATCTCTTGCCACTTCCCTCCTCACATGGGCTGTTCTCTTTTTTTAATTACTGGACTAATGTTATCTTTCGTAGCATTAGGCACTTGGATGCATCTCATCAACATAAAACAGTCTTTAAAAATGTTTATAATTAAACCTCAATTTACCAGCTCTCTGCCATACAATTTTCATTCAGATGGGTTATTTATAGGTTTTGCCATTTGGTTTCCTTGACAGCATTTGTTTTAATATGTCCCATTCTTTCTGAATTAACTGACTTGTTCTCCCTGTCTTAAAGCAACATATTTATATTGACACTTTATTAGAGAAAATTGCAACCTCTTACCAAGAGAGAGCGATTACCTCTTGTATTCCTAAAGTGCATTAAATTAATTTCACAGTGTAATTGAAACCAAGGCAGAGGGCTCATTAATGGTTCCTTATCTCCCGATACTCCTTTCCTTAAAATGTGAATTCTTGCAAATGAAAGAATGGAACTATAATAACCATTATGAGGTACATTTTTATTTTTTTTCCTTTTTTTTTTTTTTTGTCTTGTGCATGCTGCCTGGGAACCATTTTGCTTGTTCTTAGCAGTGATAGGTAGACACCAGGTGACCACGCCAAACCCGCCCAGCCTCTTGAGCACAGGTGATTATCAGTTCAGAAAAAGCAAAACTGGTCAAACTTCCAGAGGTCTGAGCAGCTTCATGGCTTCTTGTTTAATGCTTGTTTTTCATAAGAAATTACTTTTACGATTGCTCCAACTGCAGCATAAAGGAGGGCAGTGCTTTCATGGCACTCCTCCAGTGCCGAGGTGGAGATCTGTCTGTGCTGAGGGCCAGCTGAGGGCTCAACACCTCTCAGATCTTCATAGCAGCTCCTGAGTGTGATGGAAGAGCCCCATGGATCCCCTGGGTGTGCATGGAGCTGAGCTTGCATTTCCAATTAAAGGAGCTGTGCCATTTTCTGGGGCTGATTGTTCTGCATATTCGTAGACAGCTGAGTCCTGCAGTCGGAGAAATGGTGGCAAGAAAAGGAAAACTTGATTCTGCAAGCTCTCTGTAGAGGAACTATAGAAACTGTAGTTTCTATAGAAACTTCTGCTGGAGCCAGAGATGCTGCAGAATTGAGCCTCAGCAGCACCAAGTCACTCAGTGGGGAGGTTCAGAACCTCTCAAGGGTTTTGCAGTTTCCATCAGAAGGAGCTTGGAGGTCTGTGTGCCATAAAGTTGCCCCAGCATATGTAACACTGGGACCAGGATCATCATTAACTCCAGAAAATTTAAATATGGAGGGAAGATACCATCAGCTTGCAGAATTAAGTTCTTTTACTCAGCCTGATGTGCACAGAATAATAGCTGGGATGTGGCAGTGTTAGATGAGATTAATGGGAAAGGAGGGTTGCTTTTTCAGTTTTCAGATGCATTACATTTCTCTGGGAATACTCCCCTCCCAGTGCTGCATGGCTGTTCCGGCCTCTCTATGACTTCCTCACCCAACAATTATTTCAACTGCACATCAGCTGTGATACAGGGGCAAAATGGTGCTGGGATTACTGGGAAGTTCAAATGGTCCTGATTTTTGGTAGTGCATCACGATGGGAAGAAGGAAACTTCCTGGGAGAATGTTGAAATCACAATAAAAAACCTGGGTCTGAAATGTGATCAGGGAAATCTTGGGCTGGTGGGGGAGACTGCAAAAAAATCAGTGGAAAATGAGGAAGGAAAAAGTTCCTGCTCTTCCCACACAATTTTGCTGCACATGAAAAATGTTGATTTAATAATTCCTGCTCCCTCAAATCCATTGAAGAGGCTTCTTTTGTTTCCTGGAATACATTCTAGTTTTGTAGACAGATAATGTATTTTTTAAACAGATCTAATCCCACTTCAAATCTGTTTGTTGCTGCATTTTGTCTTCTAATACACTGGAATATTATTCCTTTGACAGGTTTATTCTGTTTGGTGCTATTTATTTCAGAGGAGTTTATCACATTTTTTAAGCTGAATGCATGAAAGTGGTTGGTTGGTTTTTTTTACCCCCTGAACAAATTCCTGCCTTCTAAAAGTTATTTTCTAGCACAAGTTTCGTGCATCATAATCCCTTTAGGGGCTTCCTTATCCCAGGGCACAGCTTTGAGTTAGTGCAGAATGGGATGAGGCCAGGAATGAACTGAATTTGGTATTTCCAGCCTCATGTCCAGAGGTCATTATCTACTCCAGAGCTCTGCTGCATTGCCAAACCCTAATCCTGGGCTCCCCAATTAAAATAGGCAGCTGGAGGTAAGAGGAGAAGAAGCACAGTGTTTAAGATGAAATCTGGGATAGTTTAGCAACAGGAGACTGAAAACATCACCTTTGTAATTCAGAGCATCCACTGCCAGGACACAAGTAGCTTCAGGATAGAAAGGTCTTTGGAGAAACGAAAATAAAATATATTATAGCTGTGTGAGCCAAGGCCTCCAGGAACCAAAGCAGGCAAGGATTTACCTGCAGCAATGTGGAGGTTCTTGTCCCTTTTCACGTCCTACCTGGTGGGAAAGGATGCTCTTGGCTGTGGCTGGCCCTGAAGCAGTGGACATTCACCTTTGTTTGCAGATAAATTGGTAGCCAGGTAAAGGAGTGGAAATTAAAGAAAAGTCAGTAGTTGGACATGAAAGCCACGTGTGAAGGTCAAATTAAGAAAATATTTCCTTTGGTTTTGTTTTACTTAGTTTGAATGCAGGGAGTATTGGATGATTCCTTGCTTATGAAATTTAGGGGCTTGTTTTTCATCTCTGCTGCTTGGAAGTTTGCAGGAAGAGCTCTTTGGATGTCCCTTGGAGCCTCCTCTGCACAGGGGCTGAGGAGGGGCAGGCAGGAGGAGATTCTCATGTTTTAGAGGACAGTGGGGTTTCATGTTCCTGACCCTCACACCAACTCACCTGGGTGATCAGGATTTTGTCTCCATTTCCTGATACAGATCCTTTCTTAGGTGGGTAAGCCACTGGGCAGGTACTGCAGATCACTTAAAATGATTTTCATAAATAGATTTTATTGTCAGTGAGAGGAATGACAGATTTGTCTTTATAAAGAAGCTGTGGGTCTGCTGGTAGATAAAACCAGCACTGGGAGATAAAAGAAACAATGGGAAGGATTCCACTGATTGATGAATGGGAAAAAAAAAAGATATTTGCATTTACAAATAAACTGTAGGTTTGCTGAAAAATGAAATTGGATATTGATAGATTAAAGAAACAGTGGGGAAAACCCCTAAATTCCATAAGAATTAAAAATTAAAAATGGGGGTTATACATTAGAGGGGAATCTCTGGTATCAGGTGTTCTGGGAAATCTGAACCTTTCAAGTACCTCAGACAATGGGTAAAGAGAGAAGGGAAATGTGGCCGGGAAATTGGGATAAAAAGGAGGCTGAGTTCTCCAAAAATTAGAGAGACCCCAGGGCAATGCCCCATGGCCTCTCCCTTTATTGGAATAAAATTAAAGGACTCCTCTGTCTCCTTTTTGGACATAAACCTCTGGTGTTTGTGGATTAATTTTCCTGACATCAGTGTCCTTTAACAACACTTCCAAAGGCAGGACAGTCCCAGGACTGTTACAAATACATGATGCCTGCTTCCTTAAATAGGTTTTTTGATAAGCCAGTGTTCAGAAACAGGGTTGATATTAACAAGCTTCTGAGCTTCTTCCAGGAGCTGGACATTAAAAACTATTTGGTTGCATTAGGATATGTGATAAAATTACAAGGTAGGTAGTGTTATTGTAGAGGAAAAGGGAAATCTTCATTCCAGTCTTGCCTGAAAATGCTGCTCCAACTTGGCAGAGCACAGGAAGCATCCTGGTGTTCATGCAGCACACGTAGAGTGTGTGTGTACACAGACTCCTGACACTGCCCAGCTGATCCCTTTAGCTGGAAGAGAGATTCCTCCTCTCCTGCTGCTCCCTCAGCTCGGGGTGAACCTCTCAGGGCAGCTTTTTGTGGGTCACCCTGGTACCTGAGGCACCTTCGTCCACTTGGGCTCAAAAGGTGACTTTGTTTCAGTGTTCACCTTCTGCCCACCCCTGGGCTTTGCTCACTGGTTTTGCAGCTTCTGCAGCTGCTGTGGGCGTGGATTTTTCATGATAATCATGATGAGAGCAGGGTAACTATTGAGAGTGGGCTTACTGGGGGAAAAGTCACTAATTGTGGTGAATCTCTTATATATCCGTAACATTGTCAGGCACTGAGAAGTTTTTGCCTCTTATCAGTCAAAAGGTTGATCTCCCAGTGTCTGACTTCACAAAAATTAAGTCACATCTCTAAATTTGAATTTGTCATATTGGTAATTGTACTTGTTTTCCATTTCTATAATTTTTGAGCTAGTTTTTAAATACAGTTCTGCAAGAGTGAAGAGTTAAAACAGAAACGTGCTCTCACTCCCTGAACCATCACATCACTTGTTGGCACCACAGCAGCTCTCTTTAGCTGAGCTCCTCTTTCAGGGAAATGTTATAAACTTTGTTATTCTTGGGGACCATATATCTGCTTTTAGCTCAAATTAAGGACTCCTGTTATGAAGCGAGAGGAGGAAGAAAGAATAGCCTTTGTGCTGGATTTGCCTGGAATCTCCAGAATCAATTATTCACTTACAGCTATTTTTTAATTCTCATTCAGCTTAGCAATGCTGATCTTGATGTCTCACTGTGTGTTTACCCTCATCCTCCTACAGATTCCACCTGTAAGCCTGAAAATCCCTCATACAAATTCTGGTCTGTCTTTCTCTCCAGGACTGCTTTGTTTTGCTGCTCTCTCTGCTCAGAATATGGTTGAAAGCTTTTGGCTCTCATCATTCTGTCAATTCCTTTTGAGCTTTGTTAAAGAAATGTGTGTCTCATTATAGGCTTAAGCCTGTGCTGTTTGCAGTCTTCAATAACTGGAGGTGGAAAATCGGTGTGGCGACGTTGTGTGTGGTGATCCTGTTTGTGATACTCATTTTTTAATGAATTGCAACAAAGAAACAGCCAAAAAGGAATCTGGCTTTTAGGTGTGATGAGCTGTTCCACTCTGTTGGCTCATGGTACGTGGAGGCACCAGCATCATGCACAGATTGGTTTTAGTGCTGATAAATTGCTGGAGGGTGTGGTCAGCTGACACCCTGGGCTGGTTTCCACATCAGGATGTAAAAATGTGCCTTTCCACCTTTATCTCAGTGTTATCATTCCTGGACGTACCTGTCTGCCCTTGTGTTTGCACTCCAGACTGTGTTTTACGGCTACAGATATTATCAGGAACTGAAAACATGAGGGAAAACATTCCTGCATGCAGAGCTGCTTTAATAATTTGTAGGCCACTCACATAGAAAGCACCATAAAAAAATAAATAAAGGAAATCGTGTTTACAAGTGATTTGAGAATAGCTGTCTTTTGAATACAAGCCTCTAGGTCTATTAGGAGATTTTACATTCAGCCCACTGCCTGGCCATTATGTGCTGCAAAGAAATTACTCTGATTGTGCAGATCATTTCAACACATAATGACTGGGAGCCCAATATTTTTCATTAATTTTTCTGGGTTAAATAATGCTCTGAAGTGATTTTTTCTGATTGTTTTTTGTTCCAAGAGTGGATTTCTTTCTGAAGAAGCTGTGTTCTTAGGTGCTACAATTTTGAAACCAAACCTCATCATTGCCAGACTTGTCCCCTTGCTGGGTCTTTCCTGTCTCCTGGAGGTGGCTGAACCTCCCATTTCTTGTGTTGTTTCTCTCAATTTGTCCCTCCCTCCTTCACACTTGCATTGCCCTTTCCTGGATTCTGAATATTTGACCCAGCTGTCCTTAGAACAATTTTATTTGATTTTTTTTTCTTCTCCTGTTAAGCCTTGGGATGTTTCTCTCTCCTCCAGAGTCTTGGCTGCTGATGATTGTGGTGCCCCTTCCCCTGCAGGACTTTGTGCCTCACCAGCTGGAAACCTCACATAAATACCTGACTTTTCCTCCTGTTTATGGCTCTCTTGAATTCCTTTTCCTGGCAGTGTCATTTTTTTTTAAATGCAATATTGTAATTGCTGCCTGAAGTAAAGAATGTTTCAAATTGCAGTTTGTGAAATAGGTTTAATGGAAGAAACTTGTATTATCAGCCCTGCTTAGTTACATGCACTCAGTAATCTCTCTTTCCTGGATGTTTGTCAGAGTGCCACATCCACAGAGGAGGTTGCTTTATATTTTGTGGCTTATTTTCAAATAATATACCTGTGCAGAAATTGCTGGGAGGGAGATTGCCGTGGTATCTTTCCCTTAGATGCCACTGCTGGTTTTCCCCCAGAGGGCACTGCCCAGGCTGCCCAGGGAATGGGAACAGCCCTGAGGCTGCCAGAGCTCCAGGAGAGTTTGAGCATCACCCCCAGGGATGCCCAGGGTGGGGTTCTTGGGGTGTCTGTGCAGGGACACGAGCTGGGCTTGAGGATCCTGGTGCGTCTCTTCCAGCTCAGCATATTCTGTGATTCTATCAATCAACAGCAGCATGGCCAGATTAGACCTTAATTAAAACCTTAATTAAACCATCAGTGTGTGATGATCCAGAAACCTGACTTCTCATGGGCTGATGAGCTGGACAGCTCTGGGAAATTGGCCATTTGCCCCTGCCCTGCTCTCTTTGCATCTCTGCAGCATCACCAGAACTCTGTCTCCCATCAATGTGCTGCCTGTACTGTCTTCTGGCTCACTGCAAGGTGCTGGATCTGGGAATTTTGGAAGAGATTGAAGAGAAGCAGAGTCAGTTGGGTTGCTAGGAAAAGAATTAAAATAGCTCTGACTGACTAGTGGAGGGCTGGGTGAGTGTCAGTGCCTGTGGAAGTCATCAGGGCACTGCTCTGGCTCCTGGGATGTGAATTTTGTGCACCACAGAAAGGAGCATTGTGACCGTGTTCACTGGGGTCTGAGGATGAGGGAAGAGACGAGGATCTGACTCCATGTTTCAGAAGGCTGATTTGTTATTTTATGATATATATTACATTAAAACTATACAAAAGAATAGAAGAAAGGATTTCATCAGAAGGCTAGCTGAGAATAGAAAAAGAAAGAATGATAACAAAGGCTTGTGGCTCAGACTCTCTGTCCAAGCCAGCTGACTGTGATTGGCCATTAATGAGAAACAACCACATGAGACCAATCACAGATGCACCTGTTGCATTCCACAGCAGCAGATAACCATTGTTTACATTTTGTTCCTGAGGCCTCTCAGCTTCTCGGGAGGGAAAATCCAAAGGAAAGGATTTTCCATAAAAGATGTCTGTGACCGAGCATCTCTGAGAGCAGTAGCCTGGTGGAGTAGATCAGGCCCAGACAGGGAGTCAGAGGACCTACAGTCTTCACTCCTCTGGCCACTGCCTGCTATCATTTGCTTTTCTTATTAAGAAAACAAGCTTAGGGCAGGAAATTGTCCTAGTTTGTATTAGTGCAGAGTAATGGGGTCTTGACTCCATGGGGGCTTTGGGTGCCACTGAAATGCACACACTAATAACAGTGGTGACCTGCTCTGTGTCTTACTGTTCCAGCATCCAGCTCCTGTTACAAGGAACAATTCATTCCAGGAAATGTGGTGGAAGTAACCACTAGAAAATACAGTTATAGTTGTTTTCATTCCTTTTTAATGGCAGCCATATATAAACATGGTTTTTCAGAAAGAAAAGGGTGGTCCCTCAAGTACAGTAGTGCAGAGATTTGCAAGTGTGTTTAAAGATATTTGTAGGAAATGGCCATCTGAGCAGTTTTTATGGGCTGCTGTGCTCAGAGGATCTCAGATCCTGCATCTGTATAAAGGAAAAGTGAATTCTAAAACAGTGTTTCTGTCAGGAGCAGCAGAAGTCATGTCCTGAGAGAAACAGCTCACAGAGCTCCTCCTGCCAGGACAGGAATGTTCTTACCTACAGCTGGTGCTGGGGTAGATGGAAACCAGAGCAGCCAGAGGAGATTTAGATATCTGCATGGAAAATCTGCCAGAACAGCAGGAAAACAATGGACTTTTGCAGTCATGTTTCACTGCAAGGCTTGGAGAATCCCAGAGCCAGGAATTTGCTGACACTGTCACATTCTCCATTCCCAGGCACTATTAGCTGAGACAACTTACAAATGGTTGGGCTGGTAGCCTAAAGGAATTGCTGGCCTTTGCCAAGAGAGATAGAGGTGCCCAGAAGATTGGAGTGAATCAGTCACCACTGTGTGGAGGTGTCAGGATGGATAATGAGCCTTTCTTCTCCTCCTGGAACTGCAGGAGCCTCCAGTGGGGTGGGAAATATCGAATAAAACCACTCTGAGCACACATTGCCTGGAGTAACGAGCAGCAGCCTGGCAAAATCAAACCAATCTGGGGGATCAGAAGATGGAGTTGACAGCACATTCTTATTTCTTCTAACACAGCTCACACTTCATGAGGGTATTCAGATGGTACAAAAATGAGGGGCGTCTGACTGTGCTGTTTATAGTAGAAAACCATTCTCCAACACCTATTATTTAGGGTCATAAGAGTAACTGCAGCTCAGCTGAAGGATAATTTGGAGTACTTCTGACTTTCACTTCAATGAGTAGAGTTTTAGCCATTTTCAGGGAGAAATTGTACCTTTCTCGTTGCCTTTGTTGTGTGACAGTGTGGGGATTGCATGTCTGATGGTGTGGAGCTCACCTCTTGCACACATTTACGGCAGGATTGTGGGAGAGCTTGTCAAAAAAAGATGGAAATATGCAACTGATCCCTTATTTTATTTTCATGCTCAGGAGTCCCATTAATGCATTTCAGACCTGTGAGCATGGAAGTTATCAGTGAACTCTTAACTGAATGGGCAAATTGGTGAATGCAGCAGAATAGCAGAGTTGTCAGGGGCAAAAGCTGAAAATGATATGTGTGATTCCAAGAGCCAGCCCTTTTTGCTTGGTAAATTTTGTGTTTTGCTCTGAGTAAACTAGATTAACAGCTTAGCTGTAGGAGAAGTGAAATCATGCTTTTATCACTGCATCATATCTTAAAGCATGTGCAGTTTAACGTGTGGCAAAGAGGCAAAACACCACCCCAGTGACAGTAACACTGCTGTCTCACCAACACATGGACTTGACTGGATATTAAGCAAGTGACTTTGAACAGAAGTGATTCAGATTTCCTGAAGATCAGCAGCACAGAGCTGTTAAAAGAGCAAAACATGATGGTCTTGTGATGTCAGCCCTCTGTGTTCACCTTTGATTCCCTTTGCCCATGTTTAAGCTGCAGAGGAAGACCTGGCTGACTGCAGCAGCAAAGGTGAAGCCCAAGATAAGAGTGGATCTCATGTAACATGAATTCATTTAACTTGGTGAACTGCAGTGGTGATATTTTTAGGAGTAGTTAAGTGTAACAGGAATATAATGAAGATAGGCTTATTTAGTCTTTAGAGTAGCCATGAGTCAAATCTTGTGGGGCTTTCTAAATCAAGCTCAGTGGCTTAAGCTATATCTGGAAATATTCTGTGCAGCAAGCAGTGAAGTCAGCATAGCTAAGGTCTGTAATGAGGACTAATGAGGTCTCAGCAATAAGGTAGAGGGCAGCTCTCTCCAAGGTGCTCAACTGGAGCAGAAATGCTGTGCAAATAATGCTCCTAAATACGGTTTATTTTCAGGTGTGTAGATTTCGCTTGTTAAAAAACCAAACCAACAAACCAAAACCCCCTAAAATTTCAAATAGAAATTCTGGTTTGGGCTGAAGAAGTCATGCCTGGTATGTGGTGATAAAGGGTGCTGAGGCATTGGAATTGGCTGTCCAGAGAAGCTGTGGCTGCCCCTGGATCTCTGGAAGTGTCCAACGCCAGGCTGGATGGAGCTCCAAGGTTCAACCTGGTTTAGTGGAAGGTGTCCCTGCCCATGGCAGGGGGTAGGAATGAGATGGGCTTTAAGGTCCTTTCCTACTCAAATCATTCCATGATTCTGTGTGGAAAGTGCTGCTCTATATGTTGGATTAATGCTTGCTACATGTATACCTGTAATGGGATGTTTAAAAAAGCCAGGCCTTCAATGCACTGAGAAAGACAAATGTGAGCTGATTTTGGAGGGGAAAAAAGTTTCTGCCAGAAGAACTATTATAATTACATGTTACTGTGTTCACTATTTCAATGAGTAAGGATTTCAAGTCCATTTAAACTATTTGAGATTAAAATTAGAACTGTTGTTCTCCTGTTTCTGGGTGCATGCTGAGTGCTTCAGAAGAGTAAATGCCCCATTACAGTATAACTTAGTAAAATATTAGAGTCATTTGCACTACACTGGGATTTTACACCCTATTACTGCTCTGAATTATCTGTCATTAGCCCTCATTAAAGGCAGATTTGGTTAGATGGACAATTGTCTATTGCAATTTGATTGCAAATATGTTGTTAGGCTTTCAAATGAATATTTAAAGTGGATCATTGCACAGTTTGCCTAGAAATGCCTTTTTTATTTTCATCTTGTCCTTCTTCTCCCTCCATCTTTTAAGGAGCTTCCACCCAGAATTCCAATGCAGTGGAACCTGAAAAGCAAGTTGACAGCACGGTGAAAATGGCTGGAGTTATAGCTGGTCTCCTGATGTTTGTTATTATCCTCTTGGGAGCAATGCTTACCATCAAAAGAAGGTAAGTTTCTGCTTTGCTTCCATCTTGGACCTCTTGTTGTAGTTTCCAAAGGAAGAATAAATAAAGATAAAACATTCTTTATGAGCAGCAGTTGATACCTGTGTACATAATAACACTGACACTAAGGGTCCAGAAAAAATACCAGTTCTGGGAGATCCAGCAACAAAAGAATGGTTTTTACTGCAAAGACATAATGATAATTAATTGATAATTAATGTCAAGAGATAAGTCAAAAAGTAGCATGGGATAAAGGGAATAAAATCTGAACCTCTCCTACCAGGAAGGGCTGAGAGACTTGGGATTGTTCAGTCTGGGGAAGAGAAGGTTTGGAGTGATCCAGTTGTGGCCTTCCAGTGATTGAAGGGAGCCCACAAGAAAGATGGAGAGAGACAGCTCACAAGGGCCTGGAGTGACAGGACAGGGGGAATGGCTTCAAGCTGGCAGAAGAGGGTTAGATTGGATATTAGGAAGTAATTCTTCTCTGTGAGAGAGATGGGCCCTGGAACAGGGTGCCCAGAGAATCTGTGGCTGCTTCATCCCAACCATTTTTCCAACACCTGAGTTTTCTGATGCTTTGGCTGTCCTGACTGCTACAACCTGAGTTATTGTCTCCCAGATAACACAGACAAACCCCCAGGCAAGATTACTCCTAATGCAGAATGAGGTTGGACACTGAGGATCCATTTGCTCTGTGTGAGAGTTCCCAAGCTCCTGCTGAGCTGAGCTGGCCCCTGAGACAGTGCCCAGGACCTTCAGCTGAGATTGCCAGGTCCCTGGAGCAGCAATGTTTGCTGAATTTGGGGGTGATGTCCCACTCACAGAACCTTGCTCTAGCTGGTTTTGCCACAGGCTCTGTAAACCTGGGCAATTTTCTTCAAAGTTAACATTGGAAAGGAGGTGAGTGGGAGTATTAGAAATCTGAATTCTCCCCTTTTTTTCCCTAGAGCTGGAAAATTACAGTTTCCTCTGTGTTGTTTCCACAGCCCCTCCCAGGGCAGACAGGCAGAATCCCTGCAGTCTGTATCTGTTTGCTGCAATTTGCAAGGATACCTGCTGGAAGACACGCTGAAATAAGGAATAAACTGGCTCATTGACTTTAAAATCTTTTCCCATTTAGAATCTCTGAGTGCAGGAGGAGGTGTGGGAGGCTGTAGCACACCTCCAGCACCTCCAGAGCTGCTGACCACATCCCTTCTGAGCTCCCTTGGATGGGCACCAGCAGCCACGTCCAGCTGGGGCTCAGAGCTGCATATGGACAGTGTTCCCTGAGGATGAGCCTCAGCCTGTCAGGCTCATTGCATTTGTAAACTAGTGTGGGTTGGGACCAGCTTCTATAAAAGGAGAAGCTGATTTGGGCCACAAATTGATTGGAGCTTCTGGAGGAGCAGAGCTGAAAGCTTGAGCTTTTCTGAGAGAGCAGTTTAACAACAGACTTCTCCTTTTATTTTGCAAACAGAAACACTTGGAGCTTAAGCTCTTGCATTCCATGTTTGCATTAGCCTCATTTTAAAAACAGTTCCCTTCCCAGTGCACCAAGGCCTTGGGGTACAAATAGTGTAGCCTTGCAAGGCAACAATTCAGAAAAATAATTGAATGAGCTGAACTTGAGATGCTGTCTTCAAATGGAGCTGGAAAATATCCCAGTGACATTTGTCCATTGTCCAGGGCATCACAGCTCATTGGGAACAGGCACAGGATTTCCTGGATGAAGCATTTTGTTAACAGAGAGCAGAGGAAGGAGAGGGATTAGAAGAGAAGGAAGACATAGGTTTGAGATAAGCATTGGTATCATCAGGAGCCTCTTTTTGTTCTGTGGGGCTCACCAGGTTGGCAGCACAGTGCTTGGAACCTTTCAGACACAGAGCACGAGCAAGCAGTGCTCAGCTGTTCACAGTTTCAGCAGAACAAATAGCAAAAATTCCAGGAACTCAAAACTTTCTGGGGGCTAATAAAATTTTAGAGGGTTCAGTCAGATATGTGAAGCTAAATAAGGCCAACCAGTGTTTTTATACAGTGGAAAACTTGGGTTTGATGTTATGTTTGTTTTCTGAAAGTTTTAGTTGAAACTTAGGGTTGTCTAAAAACTGCTAAAGTTCCCATATATATATATATCTTTATCAAAAATGTGTGTACATATAAATTTCTGTTTTAAACATGACTGTATTGCAGTATTTAAAATCAAAACCATTAACAGTTTGTTTTCTTGGTTTTGGGAACCCATTAACTCCAGGAGTTAAGCCACAGCATCATCATTCCATGTATATGAAATATAAAAATTGCTGCAACATAATGGAGAGAAACCTCACACGAGGACATGTAGGGACAGGACAAGGGGGGATGGCTTCACATGGAAGGAGATTACATTTAAATTGGATATCAGGAAGAAATTCTTCACTCTGAAGGTGGGGAGGCCCTGGCACAGAGTGCTCAGAGCAGCTGAGGCTGCCCCTGGATCCATGGAAGGTCAGGTTGGATGGGGCTTGGAACAGCCTGGGACAGTGGAAGGTGTCCCTGCCCATGGCAGAGGGATTGGAATCATCTTTAAGGTCCATTCCAACCCATCCACTCTGATTCTGTGATAATTTAACCTGTTAATTTAGAGGTGGTTATCCATGCCTACATGAGTGTAAGTGCTCACAAAAGGCAGAACAACATTCTTTCATTAACAGATACATATCCTGAAATATCTCACTTTTATTGTATGAAAATATTTCTAATTCTCCAAGGAGCTTGTTGTTTTTTCCTTAATATTATTTAAATACATTTGAGTAACAGAGAATACAAAATCATTTTGTAAAAACAAAATGAAACAAGAAAAAAAAAGATATTTTTCAGGAGAAAATGCCCTTTGACTTTGCCCCTCCCCAAAATATTTGATTTGGGTCTGTTCTGATTTCATCTGCGCAGTTTTAATTCTGGTGTAATCGTGCCTTGTGCTTCCCTGGAGTGAAGAATGTGACACCTCTTAGGCTGGTGTGTTTGAGCAGACAAAGCCCCCACTGACCCCTTTAAATATAAGACTGAATAAATAGGATCAGACAGCCTGTCATGGATGCAGTGTAAATAAGTTCTTTAAACTGCTGTCGGTAGCAAAAAAGGAGATATGGGGCTATGTAGGATCTAGGATTATTTCCTCCTATGAAAATTCAGCTCCTTATTCTGGATTAGGATTTAGGTGGTTACCTTAAACTAATTAAATAAAACCCCAAAGCCTCTTGGGCAGAACATACCCAAGCTGTATGACAGAATTAGGAAAAGGGACATTTGCTCATTGAGTGACCTGTGTCCCCCCTGTGTCCCTGTTTCAGGTGGCAGACAGGCAGGGGTCTGTCTTGTGCTTTCTAGGACCAGGTTGTGTTTTTACTGACCAGCTCTCACAGTTAAGCTTTGAAATATTCTTTAGTAAGTCCTTATTTCAGGCTGCATATTTTGGAAGAATTTGAGCCAAAATGTCCAATTTCAAAACACAATCCTCCTTTTGTTTGTCTTCCTTTATTTTCTGTCCTTATGGAGCAAACCTTTCTGAGCTTTCCTCTGCAGCCTGGAGGGATGTGCAGCTTTTTAATGAGGGCTGAGGGTCTGGTGGGATCCCAGATGTCTGTGGCCTAGACAGGAGAGCAGCAGAAGGAACAGCAGGATGTTCAAGGGAACACTTCCAGTCAATAGAGCTGTGTGAGCCCTGGTCCTGGCCTCTCCCAGGGCTTGGTTTAATGGAATTATTTGGGGGATTTCAGGGGTTCAGCTGCATGTTTTCTCATTTTCTACATCCTGGTCATGTTTCCCTTTGTTTAGAGGCTGAGTGGAATTTGGATTTTCACAGGGAAGCTCAGTGGCAATCACTGCACCTTAACTGGTGCATTGCTAGGGCCAGCAGAATTGCTGCCTTCAGGAGATAATAGCATTTAGTTAAAATACATCCAGGTGTATCATGGAATCAGTGCCCTTCAAAAAATGAGATGCCAGGACCCAGGAGATTCCTCTGGCTGCCCTGGGTGACTCCAGACCCTGGCAGGGGCTCAGAGACCTTGGCACGGAGTCAGAGACACCTGTGCCTTCCATTTTAACCCATGGAAACAATTACCAACTTTGTGTGAAGAGTTACAAGCCACAAGAGTTTGAGTAGAATGATAGTGAATTTGTCACAGGGTGAAAATGTAGAATTTTGGGGTTTTAGAATGGGGGTTCAAGAGGTAAGATGGAGGAATCTGGGTGTGTCCTGTCCTTCTTCTCCTTCTTCTTGCCCTCCATCTTCTGCTGTGATGGTGACACTTTTGGATTGGTTTAGGGTAGAGACAAACTGTCTAACATAGGTGATAGGTATTGGAAAATTATTGTAAATAAAGTACAGGTAGTTCTTGGTATAAAAAGACAACACCACCCCAAGGGCAGGGAATGTGCCACAACCCAACCTGCTGGACAGATCTCAGCAGCTCAGAGAAAGAATGGAATAGATAAGAGAAAGTAAACAACCTTGAAAAGCAGAGCTGAGAAATCTCGACTTCTTCTTCGATCACGGGGCTGGGAAAAAAAGAGACTTTCTGATACCTTGGGGTCATCTCAACCACAGAAACCTGAGAATGTGGCATGCATCAGGAATCTGGCTAAAAGAGCAGGTTTCTAGCAAAGGCCATCAGCAGCAAAACTATGGCACTTCAGTGAAACCCTCATGAACTGCTCTCTACCCCATGTGTGCACAGGACAGAGGGTGATTGTGCAGTGACTGAGCTGAACCTGATTTCCACCTGTGCTTATGGAAGTTGTGTTCAGAGCAACTATAAAAGTGAACACTTGAAAGTTGCATTTCTATTTCTAAGTGATTCCTAGTCATCCTAGTATCTTAAGGATGGGATTTTAAAGCTTTGCAATAAGTTGAAATTTGTGTTTCATTTTCTCTGTCTTGACCACTGCTGCTGCTTCTGTGGCTTCTTGTGGCTGGTGGTAAATCTCTAATACCCTGGGCTAGGTCTGTCATGAACCAGTCTTTTCAGAGAAGCCCCTTTCCAGCTATGAAAGGGTAAATATAACTTACTAAGATACAACTGAATGCCAAGGCTCAATTTGTGGTGCTGCTCAAGATGTTGTGAAATGAATTGTTGAGAAACTGTGGTAGAAAATGCTTAATCACAGTGATGCAGAAAGCTAATGCATGCCCCCAGTGCTCAGCTATAAATATGGAGTGATGCTTGAATTGTTAATGAACTATTTGCATTTTAGAGTTTGATGAAGCTTGATTTATCATTAGACAATTTGCTCATTGTCTCAATATTCCAAAATTGTGGCGTTCTTACATTGTCACTTCCCTATTTATTGTTATTTGTATTAATAGCTCTGACATCTTTCTTTCCATTTCAAAAATATCAAAGCACTTGAGAGGCAAAATGAAATCTATTTGCCCATGGTACTGACATGATAAAGTGAGGGAATTAAAGGTGAGGGGATTTATTCATGGTGGCAGAAGTGGAAACACAACCTGTCTCCAGTTCAGTTTCTGTTTATTCCTCACCAATGTACAGTTCCTGAAACAAGTGTAGGCAAACAGGATCTCAGTACAGAAAACAGCACAAATACTTTGTATATTGAATAAGAAACCTGGAGTTCACCTAAATCTAATTATGTGCTTTTCTCTTTTTCTCCTTTTGGATATTTTGTTCATCTGACTGGCCATCAATATTTAGAAGAAATGCATATTCCTACTCCTATTACTTGTAAGTACTTGACTGGGGATGAGGTTTTTTGAGCATGTTCACCCTCTGGTAATTTTGTGCATCGTTTTATTTTTTTCTTTTTGTTTCTTTTTTTTTTTTTACCACTCCATTTATCCTTGCTTTCCAGCAGAATGTGTTTTATTTTCCCAGTTGCACGCTGTTATGTTTTCCCCATTTTCCCACTGCACCTGTAGCTGTGCCTGCAAACATATGAATGTCCACAGATATGCCAGTTATGGTTTATAACTCTTCAAACTGGATATTCATCTTTAGATTGGATATCAGGAAAAATTTCTTCACCAAAAGGGCTGTCCAGCACCAGAACATGTGGCCCAGGGAAGTGATGGAGTCACCACTGAGGCATTGATTTAAAAGCTGTGTAGATGTGGCACTTGGGGACAGGGTTGAGGGATGGACAGAGCAGTGCTGGAGGAACAGTTGAATGATGATCTTGGAAATCTTTTCCAACATAAATGATTCTATGATTCTGTAAATGCTAATGAACAAATACAGAGCATCCCAAGTGCACCTTTTTAATTGTCCATTGCTTGTAGCCACGCTTCAGGGAAATTCACACCTGAAAGTGATTGTTGGGAATTTCTCAGCCATGGATGTAAGCTTTTTAAAAACCTTAAGGTTTCTGACAACTGGGAGTTGACATTATCCCAGCAAACATCCCTGTTCCTGGAGCTGCCAGGTTCTGAGTGTTGGTTTAGATCATTGGATGATGAAGTGGTTCAGATATTCAGATCTAAATCACCTGTCCAGTCCTAATGACAATGCTGCATAATTAAGGCAGTTGTTAAGGCACATGAAAATGCTTCACACATCAGTACTTCCAGAGCCATCTGTTGCCTAAAGATTGAGGGGCTGGGAAGCAATCAGGGCCAAGCTGTTCCTGCCATGCTAATGGTTGTCTGAGGATCTGGGGGAGGAGAGGGCTGGATCAATGATGTGAGGAAAAAGTCCTGGAGAAGTGAGCTGAGGCCTCTGCTCCCCTCAGAGGGCTGGGAGGGATGGAGAAGGCAGCTGCTGCTGGGGACAGGAGCAGCTCTGCCCTCTCCAGCTCTCAGCAGCAGCAGGAGCTCTGTCGCTGACACCAACCCTTCCCCAGAACCTGCCAGGCTTGTCAGGGCTCTGACACCCACCGAGCTGTCCCAAGGGCCACACCAGCCCTGACAGCCCCTCCTGGCCTGCTGCCCCAGGATCTGCCTCCTCTGCCCCTCCCTGCCGTTCCTCCTTGGCTCATCTTGGTGCTTTTTCCTGGAAGGTTTCAGCAGGTCAGCAGAATGAGAGGGTTGATCTGCTGCCATTTTAAGGGCAGCTGGTTTCTTTTCCGTATGCGTTGCTTTATGTCCAAAGAACAGGGCAAAGGATTTCTTTTCCATATGGGTTACTTTATGCCCAAAGAACAAGGCAAAGGAGGATCCCTACTCACCACTGCTTGGAGGGATTTTGTTTCTCCATGACCTGTCAGGAAGCTCTTGAAAAAAGAACCTCTCCCACTTTCCAAGCATGTCAGGAGCCTCAGGACACCATCAGGAGTCTTGACTTTGCCCAGTGATGTAACTGTAAATGCAGAGTAACTCCATTTCCTCTACACCTCCCACTGGTTCACCCAGAATGGAATTTGACCTCAAGTAGTCAGATTAAACAGGAGGTTAACTCAGTGTAAAGTAGGGGCTGGTTCTAACCCAAAGGTGCTAGGAGCTAGTTGAATTTATTGATAGAACCTTTCCTCTTCTGCACATTTCTCATGTTTTACTGTTTGGTTTCCATACAACCAGTAGCACCACAGCCTGAGAAATTCAGTGCCAGGTTTCCCATTATAATTCTGTCTTTTTCCAGCAGGCAGTATATGGTCAGCATGTTCCCTGCTTTATTTTATTTTGAGATCTGTGTGTTTAAAAAGATGAATCAACTTCCAAGGCCTCTGTGACCCATTTTGCAGCTGCACAACATTGCTTTAAGCAGTCAGCTGAGGATTGTTCTGCCAGAACAAGCACAGGGGTCTTTAAGGGATCTGTTTGCTGTGGGTCAATTTGCTAGACCCTTTTTCCTCGGGGAGCAGTGACTCAGGAAAAGTGAAGAGAAAACCCTCAGGAGGGTCACCCAAGCCTGGGGTTGCAATGAGCTTCAGCAGAGGCAGAAGGAAAGGCTTTAATAAGGTTTAATGAGGCAGATGTCCACCATGCAGCACATCACACCAGGGAAAAGCCAGAGGTGCCATCAGGCAAGCTGAGTGTTCATAGGAGCACTGGAGGTTGGAGCTCAGCTTGCAGGATTCACAGAGCTTTTCCTCCTCAGTACCACACACAAAATGCTCTGCCAAGAGTTCACTCTCAGCTCTGGTGATGTCCCAGGGACAGCTCTGCAAGCTGGAGGCACCACATCAGCAGTGACCTCGCCATAGACACTGCCAGCACCTGTGGTGGTGTTCACAGGGGTCCGAGGATGAGGGAAGAGACAAGGATCTGACTCCATGTTTCAGAAGGTTTGATTTCTTATTTTATGATATATATTATATTAAAACTATACTAAAAGAATAGAAGAAAGGATTTCATCAAAAGGCTAGATTGGCCATTAATTAGAAACAACCACATGAGACCAATCACAGATGCACCTGTTGCATTCCACAGCAGCAGATAACCATTGTTTACATTTTGTTCCTGAGGCCTCTCAGCTTCTCAGGAGGAAAAATCCTAAGGAAAGGATTTTCCATAAAATGTGTCTGTGACATGCACCAGGCTCTACCTGCTTGGCTCACATCTGGTCTGTTTCCTGCACTGGGAAAACCAAGCTCTGCTTTGGAGTTTTTCCCCCTTGAGCAACAATCAAGGTAAAAGGGATGTTCCAGTAGCGAGGGAAGGAAGCAGGAGAGCCCATGTAGGAGCACACAGTGAAGTTCTACTGAGTTTCATGCTTCAAGTTTCACATGAAATAGGGTGTTTCATTGGAATTGCTAAGGACTGTGCAATTCTTATCCAGCCTTGATTCAAATTGTCCTGGACTGCTATGAGCAGAGAGGTTGGATTTCAGTTTATTTGAAATGTTGTGGAAATAACAGCAGAAATATGGTTATATACAGATTTTTTTTAGAAAAAGAATTGGTTTCTATGCTATGACCTTGCATGAATTATTTAGTCCTGAAGCAAAATTCAGTTGAATGAGTGACCAGTATTGAAAAGCTGGTTCCCAAATAGATCTGCTGGCAGATCTTTAAATGTGACCATATGGACTGTATCCCTTCATGTTTGGTTTCAGTTTCTGGACTTCAAAGCTGTGTTCCTTAAAGCAATTCTTGTCTGCTTTCAGATAATTCCTCCTAACTCTTTGTCATCTTCTGTACAGGCCTTTCTTCTTGTTAGGGACCAAAATCTCCTATCCTAACTCTTCCAAACAGTTCTGTAATGATAATTCTATAATGATAATTCAATTAAATTCCAAACAGTTCTATAATGATAATTCTATTAAAGTCACAGAGACTTTTTTGAGGAGTGCCTGGTCTTTACAGAGACAGGCCACAACATTTTGGTCATCTCTTGACTGGAGCTCTGCCCTCAGCCAGTCTTGTGTTCTGCTGCAATTCAGGACTGGAAAATCTGATTCTGTGAGATGTTTGAGTACCTGCAGCTCTGACTGGTGAGACCAATCCAAAATATTCACTTATAGGAGCAGCTATTTTGGGCATGCATAGTTATTAGGTAAATACTTATGGGATTCTTGTATAGCTACACTTGATTAAAAACTTCCCACAATGTATAGGAAAGGATGAAAGAGAAGGCCATAAAGATCTTTAACATGCGTTAGGTGGAAATACAACCCAGGAGGCCTTGATTCCTGACTTGTAACTCATTGTGCAGGGTCAACATCATATTGTGTACCTCAGTTTACCCATCAGCAAAGGTGATTGCTTGTGGGTTGAGATCCTGTGAGGAGAAAGAGATGGGATTAGGAGTTCTTGTCCTGGAGCACTCCTTGCATGCCTGTGCCTGAACCTTTCCAGAGGAGTTACTCTGTATTTACACCAACACAAATGGTGTCTGAGCTTGGGACAGAATTGCTGCTGTCTCTCTGCACTTAAGTTTAATGTGCAGTGTAAGATATCAGCCCAGCCAGGTCTGGAAGATGTTGGTTTTACTCCCAGCCGAAGCTGTAAAACACAGACAGCAATTCATCCAGTTTACAGAAGGGTTTGCATCTAGTGACAGACACCTCTTTTGCAACAGAATTTTCAACTGCAGCAATCCAAATCATGATTTTATTATTTGCTCACCAGGAAAATAAATGGAAATGTTTTCTGTGTGTGGGTTGTTTGTTTTGGTTTGTTTCTTTCTCCTGGGCTGGGTAATGGCTGCAGAATGAAATTTAATCAAGAGCAATATGAGACCAGGGAAGAATTTCTGGAAATACAGAGATTCATGTATGTGTTACAAGCACTCGGTTTAATGTTATTTATTAGAAAAGGGTACTCAATGGCCAAGATGTTTTCCTTTTCCCTGAACTGCCCAGAGCTCCAGGGACATGATTGCAATGTAGGAAACCTCTTCAACTCCCACTGGAATTTCACACCAGTTTTAATTGTTGGGTGGTTTTAGCTGGGGGTTTCTTTTCATGGGAGAGATTGCAAAGGTTATTAAGCTAAATTTATACTTAGATTTTTTTTTGAGATAACAAAGTTTATGCTGAATTTAGTGCCACCATCTGTGGGACATTTGAAAAGAAAAACATCCCTTTATTTTATTTAGAAGCGTACCTCTGTAGAAACACATTCACACATAAATATCTCCAAGTATTTCCATGGATGGTGGGATCTGCCTGCACAGGTCAGCTTGCTAAATCAGGATTTTAAGAAGAAACGTTCTCATTAGGTGCTTTTCTCATCAGATGATGGAAAAACAGGATCATTAATCAGTGGCTATGCTTGTCTAATGAAAGCAAATTAAAAAATAATATATCAAAATGCAGAAAGTAGATGAGATGATATTTAGAATGTGTCTGTATGGTGATTGCAAGCCTAAGCCTTGCAGAGGGCAGGGTTTGTGGGTGTTTGTACCAGCAGAGACTAATACTGCATGGCTCCCACGTGCACCTGGCTTGTCTGAAGTCTGGTTGTAAGTAAAACTAAAAAATAAATATTAAAAAAAAAATCCCCCACAAGTAGTGATTAATTTGATCAAGTGAAGCTTAGATCATACTCTCAAGAGCCTATGCTTGTACACCCACAGTACAAAACACTCAGGGCATTCTTTTGACTTCTCTCCACTTTCT